>NC_088242.1:37766896-37950191 GCF_036934945.1 Oncorhynchus masou masou | reverse complement strand
CAAGTACATAACAACTTCTCTATCTCTGGCTGGGTCCATGTTTACATTGCAGTACAGCATTATTCCTAAAATGTCCCCTTTTGTATAGATGGTAATGAAATTGAAAGACTAACACCTGGGTGGGTGGTTCCCATCTACAATGGGAATCAGCTGTGGTTGGTCTAATTGTTTTGATAGAATTTAATTTTATAGATTTGGAAAATATTTCAATTCGCTATTACTGTAGAAATATAGCAAATGTACGTCTTATTCAATTTTGTGTAATTTTAGGTTTTGATTTTAAGTTTAAGAGTTTTGAAAAGTGTATGTAAACATGTGCAAATTGGCCTGTAGGTACATAGAGTTTTGGTGGTGGTTGTGTCTGAGTGCGAAAAGAGTTTATGAAAATTGAAAGATGTAGTCATTGAATGCATTTTGTGCCAAAGCAATGAAAAATGATCCATAGTTTAGCCCACATAGACTGCTGTTATGCTCACTGTGTGAAGAGTTTTGAAAAAGTGACCTAAGTATTGAGAAATGGGTCCGAGCGATTGTAAACTGTAAGTTTGCGATGCAATGTGAATTGAAAACAAATAACAATACAAATTGATTGCTACTGTAAATAGTAAAAATAGTCATTGAATGAAGACATAATAAAATATTTAATGAGGAAAAATTATAGAGAAATATTTAACATGCAAACTCATGTTAAACAACATCTGGTGTGTGTGTGCATGCGTATATGTGTGTGTGCGCGCCCGTGTGTTTGTGTGTGAGCTGAAGTCATCCTCTGAAAAGCTGGTCAGGTTCACACCATCACATCATCTTCATATATGCAGCAGAAAAGTCGACGGAAGAATCTCATGACTCTGCTTTTCTTTGTTTTAATGACCACAACATCTTCTGGAAATGAGAAGGAGAAGATCAATCACAAAAAAATAGCTTAAATTAGTTACAAATTAGTTAGTTATAAAACTGTCGGGTTAAAATAAAACAATAGCCAATACCTTATATTACAGAGGGAAATGAAAACCTGTCAAAGTGATCTGTGTTAATGTAACTCACCTGACTGGAGGTCAACTGGTTCATCCGTAACCTTAAGGTGGACAGGATTAGTGGCCAGGGGGGTTGTGATGTTGTCCACCTTAGCTGGGGCATCAACCAGGGGTGTTGTGATGTTGTCCACCTTAACTGGGGCATCAACCAGGGGTGTTGTGATGTTGTCCACTTTAACTGGGGCATCAATCAGGGGTGTTGTGATGTTGTCCACCTTAACTGGGGAATCAACCAGGGGTGTTGTGATGTTGTCCACCTTAACTGGGGCATCAATCAGGGGTGTTGTGATGTTGTCCACCTTAACTGGGGCATCAACCAGGGGTGTTGTGATGTTGTCCACCTTAACTGGGGCATCAACCAGGGGTGTTGTGATGTTGTCCACCTTAACTGGGGCATCAACCAGGGGTGTTGTGATGTTGTCCACCTTAACTGGGGCATCAACCAGGGGTGTTGTGATGTTGTCCACCTTAACTGGGGCATCAACCAGGGGTGTTGTGATGTTGTCCACCTTAACTGGGGCATCAACCAGGGGTGTTGTGATGTTGTCCACCTTAACCGGGGCATCAACCAGGGTTGTTGTTTTGTTGTCCAGCACTTTGTCATGGATAGTGGTCAAGGGCTTTTTGATGTCTGGAAGTGACAGGGGTTGAAGCAAGTCCAACACCTTGACAGGGTTAGAGACAAATTTGTCGGCGATTGCCAGGTTCATGTCCACAGACTGAAAGCAAAAATATGAAATATTTAATATATAAATTTTTTAACATAACATTTGCAACATTGCAGATGTTCTATTATTTTTTTTAAACAATTTACCAATATTGACAACAATACATTTTTGGATCAGAGACAACTGAATGAGTGGACTTTAATAAGATAAACACTTAAAACCATTGCTTACTCCATTGCTCCCTGAATCTTCAGCCTTGTCGACGTCTGCTGCTGAGGGGAGCATCTTGGGGTACATCTTCTTTGCAAACAATTTGGCCACCACTAAATATCTCTCCTCATCACATGTGAAGGCTTCAATCCCCAGGCACTGTGATGATGGGTACCTCTTCATATACTCCCAGTAGAAGGTGTAAGCCCAGTACTTCATTCTGTCAGAGTCGGTGCACTTCTCCAGCTCCTCATTAACGATGTTGCGGAATCTGGCAGTGATGCTTTGAAACAGCGTGCAGATACGATCGGTGATAGTCAGGAACTCTGACTCAAGGTCCTCTGACGCAGGAGGGAGCCTCTCCAAGAATAGCAGGACAATTTGTTTCAGGATGACTTTCGTGCCAAAGCCCTGCATGGCATTAGCGGCAAAATTTGGCGACGAGGTGCAGGTTGCCAGGGCAAAACCTGGGGGTGGAATGCAGGGTGCTGGGGAAAAGCCTGGTGGTGGGGTGCAGTGTGCCGTGGAAAAGCCTGTTGGTGGCGGACAAAGTGAAGATCAGTCTATTGTTGGGTTTTTTACATACATGTTTAGTGATTGACTAGGACTGCCTTGGAGATCGACCAGTCGATTGCGATTGGCCGGTTGGTGACCACTGCTTTAGTGTGTGTACTTTACTAGATTTATACTTGTGATATCTCTTTTCAACAGGAAAAGTTCAACCATCTCTGGAGGACGTCTTGAACTTAATTACCAAACTGTCTAGTTATAAACCTTGAGCCAGTAAGTTACATTACAGTGAATAATTATCACCTGTCAAAGTGGCTGTGACAGTTTAACTCACCTGACTGAAGGACAAGTGTTTCATCCAAAACCTCAAGGTTGACTGGATTAGTGGTCAGGGGTAATGTGATGTCTACCACTTTGACAGGGTTAGCGGTCTCTGGGATCGCCAGGTTCAAGTCCACAGACTGAAAGCAACAAGGACACAATATTTAACAGAACATTTGCTACATTTCATATCTTCTTTTTCACAACATTGACATATAATTGTATTTTTATCAGAGATAATTTAATGAGCGGACTTTCATAAAGACAAACACTTGAAATTATCGCTTACTCCATTGCTGCCTGAATCTTCAGCCTCGTCGAAGTCTGATGCTGAGGGGAGCATCTTGGGGCACATCTTCTTTGCAAACATTTTGGCCACCACTAAACATCTCTCCTCATCACATGTGAAGGCTTCAATCCCCAGGCACTGGGATGATGGGTACCTCTTCATATACTCCCAGTAGAAGGTGTAAGCCCAGTACTTCTTACTGTCAGAGTCGGTACACTTCTTCAGCTCCTCATTAACGATGTTGCGGAATCTGGCAGTGATGCTTTGAAACAGTGTGCAGATACGATCGGTGATAGTCAGGAACTCTGACTCAAGGTCCTCTGATGAAGGAGGGAGCCTCTCCAAGAATAGCAGGACCATTTGTTTCAGGATGACTTTGGTGCCAAAGCCCTGCATGTCATTAGCGGCAAAGCTTGGCGACGAGGTGTAGGTTGTCAGGGCAAAGCCTGGGGGTGGAACGCAGGGTGTTGGGGAAAAGCCTGGTGGTGGCGGACAAAGTGAAGATCAGTCTTACATAAAAACTTTAAGGCTTTATTGTTGGGTTTTTTACATACATGTTTGGTGATTGACTAGGAATGCCTTGGAGATCGACCAGTCGACTTCGATTGGCCAGTTGGTGACCACTGCTTTAGTGTGTGTACTTTACTGGATTTATACTTGTGATATCTCTTTTCAACAGGAAAAGTTCAACAATCTCTGGAGGACGTCTTTAACTTAATTACCAAACTGTCTAGTTATAAAACCTTAGCCAATAAGTTACATTACAGTGAAAAATGATCTCCTGTCAAAGGGATTGTGACAGTGTAACTCACCTGACTGAAGGACAAGTGTTTCATCCAAAACCTCAAGGTTAACTGGATTAGTGGTCAGGGGTGTTGTGATGTCTACCACTTTGACAGGGTTAGGGGTCTCTGGGATTGCCTGGATCAAGTCCACAGACTGAAAGCAACAAGGACACAATATTTAACAGAACATTTCATATCTCCTCTTTACCTCTTCATTTTTATCAGAGAAAATTTAATGAGTGGACTTTCATAAGGATAAACACTTGTGATCGTTGCTTACCCCACTGCTCCCTACTTCATCCACATTAAAGTCTTCCACTGAGAGGAGCATCTCTAGCTGGAGATTGTTCAGCAATATTCTGCCGATTATGTTGGCCACCACTAAAAATCTCTCCTCATCAAATGAGAAGGCTTCAATCCCCTGGGGTGATGGGTACATCTTCATGTACTCGCAGTAGAAAGTGTCAGCCCAGATGCTCTTACTATAAGAGTCGATACACTTCTCCAGCTCCTTGTTGACGATGTTGTTGGCTCTGGCAGTGATGCTCTGAATTATAGTGCAGATATGATCTGCGATAGTGAGTGGTGGGTGGCAAGATGCCGGGGGAAAGCCTGGTGGTGGGGGGCATGATGCCGGGATAAAGCCTGATCGTGGGGGGCAGGATGCCTGGGCAAAGCCTGGTGGTGGGGGGCACTTTGCTGGGGCAAAGCCTGGTGGTGGGGGGCAGGATGCAAGGGCAAAGCCTGGTGGTGGCTGGCAGGATGCCTGGGCAAAGCCTGGTTGTGGGGGCAGGAAAGATGGGCAAACGCTTGTGGTGGGGGGCATGATAGAGGGGCAAGGCCTGGTGTTGGGGGGCATGATGCCTGGGAATATCCTGGTGGTGGGGGCAGGATAGAGGGGCAAAGCCTGGTGGTGGGGGGAAGGATAGAAAGGCAAAGCCTGGTGGTGGGGGCCTTGATAGAGGGGCAAAGAATGGTGGTGGGGGGCATGATAGAGGGGCAAAGCCTGGTGGTGGGGGGCATGATAGAGGGGCAAAGCCTGGTGGTGGGGGACATGTTGCTGGGGAAAAGCCTGCTGGGAGTGGGCATGATGCCGGGGCAAAGACTGGTGGTAGGGTGCAGGATGCTGGGGCAAAGCCCGGTGGTGGGATGCAAGATGCAGTGGCAAAGCTTGGGGGCAATATGCATGGTGCCGGGGCAAAGCCTGCAGGTGGAATACAGGGTGCTGAGTGTTTTACCACAACACTTATTGCGAAACTGTCTAGCTTCAAAACATTAGCTAATAAGTTATATTTCAGTAAGACTTGGACACCTGTCAAAGTGATCCGTGTCAATTTAACTCACCTGACTGGAGGTCAACTGGAGTCGTGGTCATGGTTGTTGTGATGTTGTCCACTTTGACGGGGTTAGTGATTAGGGGTGCTGTGACAGACTGAAAGCAACAAGGACATCATATTTAACGTAATATTTGCGACATTGCAAATCTTCTTTTTACCAACAACAACAACAAAAATGCTTTGTATGAGTGGACTTTCATAAAGATAAACACTTGTAATTATTGCTTACCTCACTGCTCCCTGAAGCTAGTGTCCCTTCATCCACGTCCTTCAGCTTTACCAGCTCCTCGACCACATGGTGAACCATGTGCCTCGTTAGCATGGTGGCCCTGGCAGATGTTGCAAACTTTAGTACCAGCTCTGTGCCAGTATAGTGGTGAAGATGAGTATGGATGTTTGTCACCATCTCAAGGATCTGGTACCAGCCAATGTGCCAGTTGGCCTTGCCCTCTTTCTTTGTGACTTTGACCCCACACAGTGATAGCTGGTGGATTATGTCGTTTATGAGGGGCCAGTAATGAAGGTTGATGTCTTCCTCTAGGTGGCCTTCGAAGACTACATAAACTATCATACCAATGATGTTCCTCAGGAGCTCTGAGGAGATTACCAGCTGGTCAGGGCACTTTGGACGAACCTCGCTCGCCTTGGGCTCTGATAGCCAGCTGCGGATAGAGTCTAATGGAATGTAGTCAGCAGGAGCTTCAAACAGCCTCTGGACTTTGGTGCTCACAGCTTCAATGATGGTGCTGATCAAGGTGGAACTTTGGGTGAAAAGAGCTCTCCTAAGGTCCTCAGGGCTGTTTAGGCATTGGATCTTACGGTTGAGTGAGTGGACCATCCTGACACCAGTGGAACGGGAGTAGTAGACTTGAGCGACAGGAGGAGCCTTCAGAACTCTAGAGAGGTTCTCCACTACTGCCAGCACTATGGTGACACTCATGTCACTCAAGGCCATGGAGGACCGGTCACAGGGGCTTTCCATCTGGCAGGACCAGAGGGCCTGGAGCAGCCTGGACACGATGTCCACCACCACCTTAGAGGGACAGCACAGCTCGGAGTACGGCTGGAAGGCCAGGCTCTGGGAAATGCTCTTTAGAGCTCTTACAACTTCATCGCAGACCTCAGGGTTTCTAAAATATACAAGCCAGATAGAGAGAAGAGGAAACACTTTTATGCACTTTGAAATGCATCCTCTGTAAGAAATGTGCTACAGACAGTAAATGAAGTTTGATTGATATTGGCCCCTGCACTCGTCATTTCATTTAGCATCAGTAGATGGATAGAATAATACATAGACCAAATAACTGTAACATAAAGAGTGAATGTGACTCACAGGTAGGAGAGATCAGCAGTAAAGTCAAGTGAGTTAATGGCCTGACTAAGGTCGGTGGCCAACTCAGTAAAAGCCTCATGTTCAACGTCCCTCATTCTGAGTTGAGTGTTCACCTCCCAGGTCTGTCACAGGAAACAGGGGGTGCCATTAATGCCCATAGCAGTGAGGGTAAAATATTGATATCAACATACCATGAGCCAATGCTAAATAAGGACATTGTTTATTAGAAAGGATAACACACTAACTGTATATTATCTCCACTTAATTGATACTGTAGACATCTTTCTAATCTCTTACCAGGTGACTTATGTCATTCCCTTCCTCTGCTTCCTTTCTGAACCTTAAAATCAAATACAGAGCAACTGAACATTCCTGCCTTTTTTATCCTTCCTCTACTTTCACATTGATTTCCCATTGAGCCTATGACAGTGATTCAGTGGCGTAGCCAGACATTTGTTGATGGGTGGGCCTGCAGACATTTGGGTGGGCCAGAAACTTCCTGCTATTGTACACTTTTTGCCATGAGGCTGAGAGAAAATGCATTTTTAAAGCTAACAATATAGATATGTTGACTGATAAAGGCACTGAATTATGAGCTGAATTGTTTGCTAAATGAACAAATGAAATAGGCTGTGGCATGGTGCATATAGCCATAGAAGCACAGTGAAATATGCCTCAATGCAGTCATATTTGTGGCTTATTGGGAGTGTGGCTTTCAGTTAGTTATTTTTGGCAACCCATCCAGGGAGAGTGAATGTCATTCCAGAACATCTGTTCTGTAATATATACATATTTCTTTACTCAAGCCGAGTTGGTGGACCTGGCTCCCCAGTGGGCATGTCTATGCCCTTGCATTGAATGACAGTGGTAGTGTACATGGCATTGAGATCCTATAAAATTATAAGGGCGATGTCATAAACGCTCAAAGTTACAGAATGGGAGGAAAATGGCAGCCTTTGTGGTCATGGAGAAATCCGGAGTGAATTGCAGTACAGCAGCCTGGCCTCAAATACTAGACATAACATAGTAAATGTAAATCTGTGACACTCAAATTAGTATGATATGTTACGTTGTACATAAGAAATAAGGATATTTAAGTCAAAAACAAAATGAGGGAGGTTGGTTGGGGAAGTCCCAAAGGTTGCGTGTTCGAATCACATCATTGACAATTTTATAATTTTAGCTAATTAGCAACTTTGCAACTACTTAGAACTATTTAGCTACTTTGCAACAACTTAGCATGTCAAACAACCCTTCTCCTAACCATAATCCCTAACCCCTAGCCTTGATAAAGTTAGTCACCTAGCTGACGTTAGCCACAAATAAGTGGAATTCGGAAACATATCATATGAATTGCAAATTCATAACATATTGTACAGACTGCTTAAAAAAAATATATATTTTGTTTTATGTAAATGGCATGTTACAGAAGGGTCCTGACATTTTTGGGGTAATTTTACTTGTTTTTGAAAAACTTACCCCAACCAGCGATTCACTTCCTCATCGTCGTTTTGCAGTACTGGGGCTCTGAAAAAACATGAACAAATGCTCTCAATATAGTGATGCTGGTCTTTAGATGTTGTATACATGACATTGTGTCATTCCAAATGTATCCGCAACATTTTATTCCATTTTGTGCGAATCAAGCTGTTTCCCCTATACAGCTGTTCCATTCTCTGTGTAGCCTGCTGCTAGAATGGACGGAGAGGTATCCCTCGAGTTGCAACAAAATGTAATATAACGTTGTGGATAAAGTTCAGAATGATACAATTCTACCCCATCTGCCCTGAATGACGGGTCGCCACTGTAGCTAACAAACATACTGTGCAGATAATGTTCAAATTCATTGTTTTACACAATGTTTTATCATAGCACTGGCTGACCACTGGCTTACCAACTCCCTTACCAAAATGGCTGACCTTTAATACTGTCATATGAAGGTTCATGTTCATTCTAGTATTCTGATTCCTAATTATATGGTACATAGTACAAGTAGCTGTACTCACCGCTCCAGGGACTTGTTCTTAACAAGCCAGTTGCTCATGTCCTCCACGGTGGTGTGGTGAGGGACATGACTCTGGAGGCCTTGTCTCTGGAGCACCAAAAACTGCTTCATCAGCTTCTTCTGCAAGATAAATCATGTTGTCAAAAAGACAACCTAGTGTTTGCTTTAGCCGGTCTGAATTGACAGGTGGGCAGGGTTTGTACTAGGGATCTGCCAGCAGCATACCACCATGCATCCCACTGCTGGCTTGCATCTGACACTAAGCAGGGTTGGTCCTGGATGGGAGACCAGGTGCTGCTGGAAGTGGTGTTTGAGGGCCAGTAGAAGGGACTTTTTCCTCTGGTCTAAAAAACAATATCCCTATTCCCCAGTGTAGTGATTGGGGACATTACCCTGTGTAGGGTGCCGGATTTCACATGGGGCGTTAAACGGGTGTCCTGACTGGTCACTAAAGATCCCATGGCACTTATTGTAAGAGTAGGGGTATGAACTACAGTGTCATGACTGGCCCTCATACCATCATGGCCACCTAATCATCCCCAGCTTCCAATTGGCACATTCATCCCATTCCTCTCCCCTGTAACTATTCCCCAGGTCATTGCTGTAAATGAGAATGTGTTCTCAGTCAACTTACCTAGTAAAATATATGTGCATCTTTCCCTGTCAAGGTGATTTGATATGTAGTGTGTCTTGATGCAGGAATCAGTAAGTTCTAGTTATAAGCGATATGATAAGAAAAACAAAGCGATGCACTGACATTTGTTGAAAAAACACATACATTTTCCTTTCAAAATAAAATTGTGCTGTTGTTGATGGAGCTCATGAGCTGGATCTGTCTGAGCTGACTTCTCCCTGTGTGTGTGTGTGTGTGTGTGTGTGTGTGTGTGTGTGTGTGTGTGTGTGTGTGTGTGTGTGTGTGTGTGTGTGTGTGTGTGTGTGTGTGTGTGTGTGTGTGTGTGTCAATTATGTACAGTGGGAATCATAAGTATTCATCCCCCTTGTGGATGTTTTCAGGTGTTCTTGTATTACAAAGTGGAATTTTTTGTCAATGATCTACACAAAATACTCCATAATGTAAAAGTGAGAAGAAACATTTACAAATGAATAAAAATGAAATAACTAAAATATAGTCGTTGCATAAGTATTCACCCCCTTGTTTAGGCAAGACTAAAATAGTTCAGGAGTAAAATGTGGCTTAACAAATCACATGAATTACATGGACGGTGTGAAAAAATAGGGCAAGACCTTGGAACTAAAGTTCTATCTGATATTTTGGTCAAAATTGAGTTATTCACATAGAGATTCCCTTTAGGTGGTCCTTTTCATGTCAGATATGAAAAGGACCACCTAGATAGATATCTTTTAACTTGGTGCTATGAGGTTCTGTCTGGAATCCAATTATACAATACTGGGTTGTCAGTAAAAAATAATTGTCTGTAAGGTGATATACAGGGCATTTGGAAAGTATTTAGACCCCTTGACTTTTTTCACATGTTGTTACATTACAGCCTTATTCTAAAATGGATTAAATTACATCTTTTCCTCATCAATCTACACACGATACCCCATAATGACAAAGCAAAAACAAGTTTTCAGACAAGTTTGCAAATGTATTAAAGGTAAAAAACAGTAATACCTTATTTACATAAGTATTCAGACCCATTGCTATGAGACTCAAAATTGAGCTCAGGTGCATCCTGTTTCCATTGATCATCCTTGAGATGTGTCCAGCTGTTATAAATTCAAATTATTGTAAATGATTTAGAAAGGTCCCACAGTTGACAGTTCGTGTCAGAGCAAAAACCAAGCCATGAGGTGGAAGGAATTGTCCATAGAGCTCTGAGACAGGATTGGGTTGAGCATTGAAGGTCTCCAAGAAGACAGTGGCCTCCATCATTCTTAAATGGAAGAATTGTGGAACTACCAAGACTATTTCTAGAGCTGGCCACCCAACCAAACTGAGCAATCGGGGGAGAAGGGCCTTGGTCAGGGAGGTGACCAAGAACCCGATGTTCAATATGAAGGAACTCCAGAGTTCCTCTGTGGAGATGGGAGAACCTTCCAGAAGGACAACCATCTCTGCAGCACTACACCAATCAGGCCTTTATGGTAGTGGCTAGATGGAAGCCACTCCTCAGTAAAAGGCACATGACAGCCCACTTGGATTTTTCCAAAAGGCACCAAAAGGTTTTTCTGATCATGAGAAAAAGATTCTCTGGTCTGATGAAACCAAGAAAGAACTCTTCGGCCTGAATGCCAAGCGTCACATCTGGAGGAAACATGGGGATGTGGGGTATTGTGTGTAGATTGAAGAGGGGAATTTTTTTTAGATCCATTTTTGAATAAGGCTGTAACGTAACAAAATGTGAAATAAGTCAATGGGTCTGAATACTTTCCAAATGCACTGTATTTATTGAGCCATGAAGAGGAAGACATCAACAAAATATTCTGAGATCTGGGACTTGAATAATACCCATTATCGCAAAACCTTACATTTTGCATTTACTTAGATTTTTTTTCACAACTTTTTCAGAAGAATGGCCATAACGTAGCCACCACCCCACCTCTAAAACAACAGATTTACAAATGGCTTAGGATTTTGATACTCAGCACTTTAGGTACCTTTAAGGTGAGGACCTTACTGGGTTATGAAAGAAGAATGAACTACAAAACAGTTCTGAGATCTGCAATGTGAACACTTTGATGCTCAATATCTCAGATCTATGCTTTGTACATATAGAAACGTATAGTCCCAAGGTCTGAAGGGGATGACATGATTTTTTAATGACTACCCTTTCTTCTGTCCCCTGTACATACAACATCTGTAAGGTCCCTCAGTCAAGGATAGAATTTCAAGCACAGATTCAACTACAAAGACAAGGGAGGTTTTCAAAAGCCTCGTAAAGAGGGCAGTGCTTGGTAGATGGGTAACAATAACAATTAGACATTGAAAATCTCTTTAAGCATGGTCAAGTTAATAATTATGTCGTCCTATTTGACCTCAATGATGCCCATGTTTGGTGCAAATCCAACACTTCACATCACTATGTAACTGCCTCCTTATTTTCAAGCATCGTGGTGTCTGCATCATGATATGGGTCGGCTTGACATCGACAAAGACTGGGGAGTTTATCAGGATAAAAAGAAATGTGATGGATTTAAGCACAGGAAAGATCCTAGAGGTAAACCTGCTTCGCACCAGACACTGGGAGATGAATTCACCTTTCAGCAGGACAATAACCTAAAATACAAGGCCAAATATACACTGGAGTTGCTTACCAAGAAGACAGTGAATGTTCCCGAGTGGCCAGGTTACAGTTTTGACATAAATCTGTTTGAAAATCTATGGCAAGACTTGAAAATTGCTGTCTAGCCATGATCCCTATCACCTCCTAGATAGACTTTAAATAATAAAAACAGAAATAATAATGGGCAAATATTGCACAGTCCAGGCTTGCAAAGCTCTTCAAATCAAAAATGTTATTTGTCACATTCGCAAAATACAACAGGTGTAGTAGACCTTACAGTGAAATGCTTACTTACAAGCCCTTAAACAACAATGCAGTTTTATGAAAAAAAGTGTTAAAAAAGTATTTACTAAAATTAACTGAAGTAAAAAATAAATAGATAAAAACTAAAAATATCAAATAACTAAGGAGCAACAATAACATAACAGTATCAGGCTTTATACAGGGGGTATTTTTGTTTTCCATTTACAGAGTCTATGTGCGTAGATTTCCGGGCCAAACAGAGTCAATGTGTGTTAGTTGAGGTAATGGAGGTCATATGTACGTGTAGGTAGAGGTAAAGTGACTATGCATGGATAATAAACAGTGATTGTCGATTAGCAGCAGTGAGAGTAGCTTGGCAGTGTAAAAATGGGTGGGTGGGTGGGTGGGGACAACCCAAATAGTCCTATGGGGTAACATGGCTTGATTTTGCTGTTCAGGAGTCTTATGGTTTGTGGGTAGAAGCTGTTAAGTAGCCTACAGTGCCAGTCACAAGTTTGGACACACCTACTTATTCCAGTTTTTCCTTTATTATTTACTACCTTCTGTTGAATAATATTGAAGACATCAAAACTGAAATAACTCATATGGAATCAGTGGTGAAAAGTACTTAAGTTGAAATACTTTATTAAGTAGTTTTTAGGGGAATCTGTACATTAATATTTATATTTTTGACTACTTTTACTTCACTACATTCCTAAAGAAAATGATATATGTTTTACTCCATCCATTTTCCCTGACACCCAAAAGTTTTAGTTACAATTGGAATGCTTACCAGTGCAGGAAAAATGTCCAATTCACACACTTATCAAGATAATGTCCCTGTTCATTCCTACTGCCTCTGATCTGGTGGACTCAATGAACATAAATGCTTCCTTTCTAAATGATGTCTGAGTGTTAAAGTGTGACCATGGCTGTGAAAAAAAGTTGTAAAAAAGGAGTCTGGTTTGCCAAATATGAGGAATTTGATGTATAACATTTACTTTTACTTTGTACTTTTACTCAAGTAGTATTTTACTGGGTTACTTTCACTTTTACTTGAGTCATTTTATATTAACACATCTTTTACTTGTACTCAAGCATGACAATTGAATACTTTTTCCTCCTCTGTATGGAATCATGTAGTAACCAAAAATGTGTTAAACACATCAAAACATATTTTATATTTGAGACTTTTTAAAGTAGCCACGGGTGTTGTTAGGTTTGGTAAAGGGGATTTTGTTTTGCCTTGATGACAGCTTGGCATACTCTTGGCATTCTCTCATCCAGCTTCCCGAGGAAGTCACCTGAAATGCATTTCAATTAACAGGTGTGCCTTGTTAAAAGTGCATTTGTGGATTTTCTTTCCTTTTTAATGTGTTTGAGCAAATCAGGTGACATTGTCTGTAATTTATTTAGAATTCAGGGCACAATTAACCTGCATGGCTACCACAGCATTTTACAGCGATACCATCTGGTTTGCGCTTAGTGGGTCTATCATTTGTTTTTTAACAGGACAATGACCCAAAACACACCTCCAGGCTGTGTAAGGGCATTGATGGAGTGCTGCATCAGAAGACTGTGGCTGTTCCACTGATGTCAGAAGGTGAATTCACCAATTTGTAAGTCGCTCTGGATAAGAGCGTCCGCTAAATGACTTAAATGTAAATGTAAATGTAAGACCTGGCCTTCACAATTACCCGACCTCAACCCAATTGAGATGGTTTGGGATGAGTTGGACCGCAGAGTGAAGGAACAGCAGACAAAAAGTGCTCAGCATATGTGGGAACTCTTTCAAGACTGTTGGAAAATTGGATTGAGAGAATGCCAAGAGTGTGCACAGCTGTCATCAAGGCAAAGGGTCCCTACTTTGAAGAATCCCAAATAAAAAATATATTGTGATTTGTTTAATAATTGTTTGGTTACTAGATTATCCCATTTGTGTAATTTCATTGTTTTGATGTCTTCACTGTTATTATACAATGTAGAAAATAGTAAAAATAAAGAAAAACCCTGGAATGAGTAGGTGTGTCCAAACTTTTGACTGGTACTGTATATACAGGCTATATACACAGTATATACTGTAAATATCTGAAACAGGGTGCAATTTGAATAGAATGGATGGAGAGAGACTGCTTGTGCGTGCTATGATTTAAAGCAACGATGTTCGAGTGATAGGCTGCTTTAAAACTCTGCAGCTGCAATTAAGGGTCACTATATTTTAAAGTAGGGTTTTAGGTCAAATATATTTTGCTGAAAGGAGGGCCATCCATTTCCATTTCAGAGTGGTTCGATTTTCTCCATGTAAGTCTTATCATAAATAACGTTCACTCACTACAACATTCACATTTACTCCACTGTAACATACACTTTCGATATGGTGTAAGTGTTTTCTGAAATGAAGATGATTTAATTTTACCTGCTCATTGTAGTAGTTCTTGTCCCAGCACCGCTCTACAGTCTGACGGTATTCAGCACTCGGACTGAACATCTTGAGAACAGAAAAACATACCAGGACTTTCTACAATGACATAATTGAACTATTAAAACTCAAATAAGATATATCATAGGATTTACCTGTGCAGATGTAGAAAGGGCACGCGGGATTTTATTGCTAAAATCCATGAATTATTTGAGGAAATGATCGATGGAATTTTGACAATAACTCAAAATAAAGATGAGTAATCGTAGCTAATTCGCAAATGTGTTCGTGCTTGGGTTGGCGCAAACTAATGTTTTTAGCTAACATTCTAACATTCTGGAGGAATCAAACATTCCATCTCCATAGAAATTGATTGTGAACATACTGTTATGGATTGTGCGTATTGTTGCGTAATACTGTAGGCTACAGGTTCGATAATAGTCACACTGCCTGTGATATGTGATGCGCTGCGCTCTCGTTCCTCACTCGTAAAAGCTAATGCAAAAATGCATGATGTCGATGATCAAATAACGAAAACATCAACATAGGAATAATTGTCAGCAAAATGATTTGTTGGATTTGATTGACTCCTGTGTAATTAAATATACAAACATGTATTTATTACCAAAACATCAATGACAATGGCAATAGTTAGCCTATAAATACAGTCTACATGTATTTACACTTGCATATAGCCTACATCTACAATCTATTTGGAAATAACAATAATGTATATGATTGTTACAGTAATTTAATACACTGATGCACGGAACCACAACAGTGTTTTGTGAAATAGGCCTACATGTATTTCAGGAGAATGTTGCCAATTATATTTTAGCAGATTTTCGACTATGGCTCAAAATCTGTGTATTGAGCTCAAGTGACACGAGGGACATTTTCGTTCATTATATATCCTTCAAAGTATAAACATATCAAAGGAATTTCTGTAGCAAACTGGGGCCATTTTCTCAGCTGAGCTGCTTCAGCTCTTCTTGCCAGGTGATTTAACAGTCCTATTGTGAAGACAGAGATGGCCATAGAGCACTGATATATGCTACATAGCTGTAGAGAACAGTCTTTAGCATACACCAGAGAGGCTAAGAGTTATTGTGGAGAACAGAGCAGCATATGTTAGAAAGCTGAGCCAGACGGCTGCTTTGTGACCTTTTTATACCTCACAAGGAAAAAGGAACTGGCCAGACATCAACAGAAGTGCATTGTAAACTTGAAACACACCTCAGTGCAAGCCAGGCACAGTGTGTGTGTGTGTGTGTGTGTGTGTGTGTGTGTGTGTGTGTGTGTGTGTGTGTGTGTGTGTGTGTGTGTGTGTGTGTGTGTGTGTGTGTGTGTGTGTGTGTGTGTGTGTGTGTGTGTTTGGAGTGAGAGCAATGGAGGCCACGCTTGGAAACAACAGCAGCATAAACTTGTTGGAGACATGCCTGAAAGAGCAGAAGAGGTATTGATCTTTTTTCACTGGTTTAGAAATGCACGTTGTATTACTTCAAGGCCATAATTGGTCAATTTTTGAGGAGGAGCTATCCCCAAATGTGTTTACTTTCCCTACAGTATGTGATTTTCCAGTCCAGACACTTCACCTTCTATATGCCGGCTACCATTGTATAAGTAACTGGTGGAATTACAGTGGACCACTAGATTACTCAACTTTATTTAGCAAAGTAATCAAGCTCAGTCAGGTTCGGTAACATTCAGTCCAACTGAAGATTGGTTAAAGTTACCAAGTATGTTCATTTCACTGATATTATCTATCACCTGTTATCAACATTACACTGTTTACATTTTTCCTATACCGCTGCCACACCGTTTACAGTAATATCCCACACGTTGTGTCCCGCAGTTCATATTCAATAGGGCTATTATTAACAACTGTGGCGGTCTTTGAAAATGAGGGACATTGCCCCTCTCTTTTGTCACATAAACCGTCTACAGTGTTTGCCATTGAGCGAGGTTAACTCCGTGAGTGGCCTCACCGTGAGAGGAGCACGGTCATGGGAGGCTTGGAGTAAACTATTGTTTTGGTTGTCCCACCCCATGTCAGGCAGTTGACCTATATTGCACCACCCAAGTGCTGTTTCCACAAGCACATCTGTCCCCAATCCGCAGCCAACCATCCACAACCGCCTGCCCCACTCGGTATTCACAGACAATTGAGTGGCTTTTCTGCTTTACACCATCTTACTACAGCAGATTTATTTTGAGACCGCCCTGAAGAAGGACACATTTGTGAAACATGTATTTATTCGGTTGATTAGCAAACTGTCTTCCCTCAAAATTGGGTGTATTGGTTGGCCTGAGTAAGGAATTGAAGATCACTGTCATTATTAGGAGAGAGTCTCAGTGATGGTCAATGGAAGGCCCAGTGCACTCAACATTCTGTAGTTTATATCATATATAGGTAGACTAGTGGTTAGAGCGTTGGGATAGTAACTAGAAGGTTGCTGGATTAAATCCCCGAGCCGACAAGGTAAAAATCTGTCTTTCTGCCCCTGAACCAGGCAGTTAACACACTGTTCCCTGGTAGGCCGTCATTTTAGATAAGAATTTGTTGTTAACTGACTTGTCTAGTTAAATAAACAAAGTATTGTATAACAGCTGATGAAACGAACACAAAGAAAACATAAAACGTGTTTTGATAAAGTGTTATTTCCTGACAGGACCTTCTAATTAGCAGGTTTGCTAAGTTTCGACTTTCCATGGTGACATGGAAATAACAAAGATAGGTCCAAATCTCTCTGCCAATAACAGTAAGTTTTCAGTTTTTCCCTCCCAACTCAGACCACTCTCAGACAGTCCTACCAAAATGATTGTTTGAGAAGTCGTTTTTGCTAAAAAGCGATTTTTTTGGGCCATTTTAATGGAAAGCTATTACAGTAAGGTAATTCATTGTTCAATTATTTGATATTGATATAATTAAATGGCTACATTAGGCTTTTAAAGTAAGTGTTGCTGCTAAGACTTGGGACAAGGTGGTGATGCATTTTCAGTGTCAACCACAAGTGGACGCTATATGACTACTGTGGATCCTTTTTGAAGTACGAGAAACTGAGCTGGAATGGATTTGCTTTTCCATCACATCCCACAGACAATTCTCTCTGGTAGAATCAAACGTTTTTACAGTTGTGTGCTAGTTATATTCCAATATTTGTTGTGCCATTTCTTGGAGTAAAATGACGTTCAATTACGTACGTCAGTGTTGTTGGAACAGATCTGCATTTCAGGTGCTTACCCCATCTGACCAGTGATAATTAGTAAGATATGCTCATAGTGCATATTGTTCTAGTCATTCTTTGCCATTCTTTGACGGTGTATTGTACTCTGCATAGAGCTAAAGTAGATCTAAGCCGTAAAAAGCTGGTGCGGTGGCCAGGTCAAGCTCTTCTGTGGTTCTCTCTGGAGTGTATTTTAATGCATGTTTGGAACTGTTTTATACAGCACACAGTCTGTCTCAACACATGGGAGAAACCCTGGCCTACACATGAGTATAGTTTAACAGTATCCATTGTAAACACCAGTCAGTAAATCAGCTCACAGCACAGGCAGAATCGATCCATGACTTACGCGTGTGTGTGTGTGTATGTCTGTGTGAGTTCGTATGCATGCTTTCATGTTTGTGTGTGTGTGTGTGTGTGTGTGTGTGTGTGTGTGTGTGTGTGTGTGTGTGTGTGTGTGTGTGTGTGTGTGTGTGTGTGTGTGTGTGTGTGTGTGTGTGTGTGTGTGTGTGTGTGTGTGTGTGCACAAGCACACAAACAAAACAGGATGTAGAAACATGTACCACTATTTGAATCATAGAATTGCTATGGGGTCTCCCGAGTGGCGCAACTGTCTAAGGCACTGCATCTCAGTGCTCAAGGTGTCACTACCGACACCCTGGTTCAAATCCAGGCTGCATCACATCAGACCATGATTGAGATTACTATGGAGCGGCGCAGAATTGGCCAAGCGTGGTCCAGGGTAGGCCGTCGTTGTAAATAGGAATTTGTTCATAACTGACTTGCAATCTAAAAAATGATAATAAATGAATAGAACATTCTAATTGACTTGTAAGCCAACTGGCTGGTGGTGAATTTTGATCTATTTCTGACTGAAATATTAAAACGTTATGGAGTTTAGAATCGTCAATCAAACTATTTATATGACCTAAACTCCACTCATCCTGCCCATTAATACACAGTCTCGACCTATCTGCCTATACATAATGTATAGGTTAGATTGCGTAAACAGATCCGCCCTACAGTTTTGAACAGGGAGTAATAGTAATTAAAGTGTATGCGCTTCGTGCAAGCGGGGCAAAATCGTTTTGACTAACCAACCTGCCTCCCTTCCGCCCCTCGACCCTACACACTTTCCATCGCTTGCCTGCAAAGTAAACACAGCAAGCCATAGGAATGTTATCCCAAACCTACTAATTTGCCTTGATTACATTAATATTTTTCAGCTGGAATTGCCCTTTTCCCCTTCCTATTTCTCTTGTTTATTTTGTTCCCTTGCTCCTCTCCTTCTCCCCCCATGCATTGCTTTCTCTATTAGTGTACGATTAAGGATGATTAGCTGGCAGACAGATGCCCTGTAGTTCCGGTGGTCGAGGGGAGGGTTGTGAGCAGGAGGGAGGAGGTTTGTGGGGGTGGATGCCGATGGGTTTGTAGTAGAGGGGTTGAGGGCAGGTTTTCAGTGATTGAGTGTTCTTGTCTCAGCTTGGTCTTCTTCCTGGGTCATTTGTTCTCACCAGGATGTACTTTCTTCCTCTCTCTCTCTCTCCCTCCCTCTCCCTCTCTGTCTCTTCTCCCTTCTCTATCTCTCTTTCTTTCTCTCTTTCTCTCTCCCCCGTCTCTCTCTCTCTCCTCCTTACTACCCCCTTTCTCTCTCTCTCTCTCTCTCTCTCTCTC
Organism: Oncorhynchus masou masou; assembly: GCF_036934945.1. Taxonomy (NCBI): domain Eukaryota; kingdom Metazoa; phylum Chordata; class Actinopteri; order Salmoniformes; family Salmonidae; genus Oncorhynchus; species Oncorhynchus masou. The sequence goes on along the minus strand of NC_088242.1, from coordinate 37,930,888 downwards.
TCTCTCTCTCTCTCTCTCTCTCGCTCTTTCTCTCTCACCCCACCCCCTCTCTATCCCCCCCTCTCTCTCTTTTTCCTGCTCTCTCCATTTCTCTATCCCCCTCTCTCCACCCCTCTCTCTCTGCATTTCTCTATCCCTCCTCTCTCTCTCTCTCTCTCGCTCTCTCTCTCATGTTTCCGTACATCTTTGTTGTTTTTGCTTTACGTCTGTTGAAGTGTCTGTGTTGGGTGTCCATAATGGGGTACGATGGAAGCATCTCAGCTTGGCTCTAGGACATAGCAGGACATCCATTCCTGTCTTTGGATCATAACCCATAAGGTTTATGTTGGGAATCCATCCAGGGAAAGCACTTACTTCCACTTACTTTCCGAAAGCAGTGAGGTGTTACTACACAGAAACAGCATTGCAGAGCAGTAAAGAAATCACAGCCTGACATCTCGGATGTTAGGTTTACATGCGTCATGATTTTGTGAGGCAGTGAATCCCATAAACCTTATTGCTATTTATGTGCAATAAAAAGCTCCTCAGCCAGGCCGAGCTGGGCCAAAGAAACATATGAACAGGTGTTTGTCTGTTTCTTGAATCTGTTGCAGCTGTGACATGGCAAATGTACACACCTTTTTTTCTCCATTGTTACTTAGGGCTTGGTCGTAATACCATACTGTGCTATGTAGCATACATCACAGAAAACATGTGGCGTTCCTAACCCTGGACTTTCAATTGGGAACAACAGACCTATTTGTCCGGTGATTGTGTGTTCAGATACTAGAAAACCAGACAGATTGACAGTCAATGATTCTTGCAAGCCTCTTTTTTTATGCCTCTGTGAAATTGATTATGTGCAATACAGTGCCACTCAAATAATCATATTGTAATGAAGAACAAAAAAAAACTAAAAGGTCATTCTATATATTCTCTACCACCTGCATGTACTGCCTATTTGATGTCTTAGAAACAACTCCTGTAAGTTTGTTGGTACACTTGTGGAGAGTGTCGTCTTTTACATAGGCCTTGGCTTAAGAGCTCCTTTGTCTTTGATGAAGAGGGTCATGCTCACGGGGGAAAGGAGGGACCACCAGAAGAACGAGGAGAGCAAGGAGATGAAGTGTGTGGTTATTCTGTCAGGGCTGAGCAGCACGAGGCACCATGCCAACGGAAACTCGCTCTGTTTGTAACACACACGCATGGATGTGTGCTTTCTCTCTCTCACGCACACACATACACACATTTTCCCCATGCGTGAGACAGTTTGTGCCTGGGTTTGTCCACAGAAATGATTTATTAAATAAACAGAATTATTCGCCTCGTAGACAAGCCTAAATATCAGTGTGGTAACCCTTCAAAGCTAACAATTTTCAACAATGGGCCCAATAACTTGGCCAGACCTTGCTGTATTATTGTCTAGAGAAGCAATTCATTAAACTAAAGAGAAAAAAAAGAAAAAAAGAAAACAAACTTCATGATAGCATCATAATCTATTGCGGTAACATTATAACTTTCCCATTGCAACCTGTGTAAACACTCCAGAATTATTATGCCTGTGTTTATAAAAGATCATTATGTGTGAGACATAATGATTTTCTGTGTTTCTCCAGAACACACAACTGCGGTGGTCAGTGGTCACAAGGGAAGGGTGTACAGACACACATTGGCACCATGAAAAAAAGAGTTTCCTGGAAAAAGAGTGAGAAACTGAAGCCATCTATGAAATGACAAAATATGTCTACGTATTTCACATCCCTGTATACAGTACAGTATAGTCAATACATTCCACGTTAATGGAATTACACTTTAAAATGTATGCCAAACCAAATCCATTGCTTTGAAAGTTTACACAGTAAATACAATTAAAAGCATTTTCTTGGAAAAATTAGCAGATGCAACGTTTTGTAACACAATTAGGTTAAAATATCCCTCCATTTTATTCTGTTACCAAACTTTGTATCTGCACAGTTCTTCCTTTAAACGGGTTATTTTAACAATTGAAAGTAGTCTTTGTGCATAGAGTTCTGTAGTTTGGTCAACTATGATATCAAAGGTTTTTGTTTGGGGAAAAAAATGGATTCTCTAGTACAGTTACCATGGAATTCCCTAGTGTTAAAGTAACTGTCCAGTTCTGTTAACTCATACCTAAATAATGCCGTTGACTCATCCTGTACTCGTATTTGTGGCCAAAGCATAAATTGGAGAAAAAAAACACTTAAAAACCCCACCTCAAACAGACCGTTTAAAAAAATGCTTGCTATTTCCTCATTGAGGATGATGTCATCCTCCTGAGGAGGATGAGCTGGCCAATCAGCGGTCTACTCACATGAATATATATACACCCACACCATTCTGTTGTTGGGGTACATGCACACCATTCCAACACAACACAGAAAATCTACTTTTTAACACAATTACACTTTTTGTTTTTACTATTTTACTCATATTGCAATTAATTATAGGTCATATTTTATAGAAATCTGTAAACACATTAAAGGTACTTTAAGAGTACAGTACATAGCAGAATTGCACTATATGGAACCCCTTTCTATCACACTTATGTCTCTCTAGCCCAAGGCATGTTCAACCTGGTCTCAGTGCATTTCATATCATTCAGTATGTAAATCTGGGACACTCCATACATTATGTTATGATTCGTATGGTATGTATTATTTTGTGTATGTCCATCAGCCATTTCATTACAAATTAGTCCATCAGCCATTTCATTACAAATTACTATTTGTATTATATGTTACAATTTGCAAAATGTACAATATGTTACGCATTCTAGCTAGGTGGCTGACGTTAGCTAGCTGGTTAATGTTAGCTAGGCTAGGGTTTAGGGTTAGGGGTTAGGGGTTAGGGTTAAGGTTAGGGTTCAGTTTAGGGGAAGGGTTAGCTAACATGCTAAGTAGTTGCAAAATAGCTTTCAAAAAAAGTAGACGTATTTGAAATGTTGCCCTTGATGTGACTCAAATTCACACCCTTCGGGTTGCATGACATTCACTTTATATATTCACCCAACCACCCTACTTTCATTTTTGACTTAAATAACCATCTGTCTTATGTAACCATACCAAACGTAACATATCATACTAAGTTCAGTGTCACGGATTGACATTTACTATGTTACATCTAGTCTATGAGATCAGGCTGTACTGTGTCAGATACAAGACTGCATGAGGCATGGAGCTGGTTTGGCCCATGTGTGTTTATGTAGTCTGCGTGTGCTCTGCGTGTGGAGGTGCATTCACAGCAAGCCTATGGGGGATTTGCCCATTGAGCCAAATCGTGGCACACTTATCTCTTCCAGCTCTTTATCTCCACAACCCCTAATTGCTGACTTCCAATCACACTGTTTATCCTCTGATAGAGGGAGGATTTTTTTCCCTTCCACATCCAGTTTGTTCACTCAGACTTCCCTTCCTACCCTCCACCCACCCTCTGCCCTCACTGGCTACCTAGACCTGAGGGGAAATGAAACCATTGACTTCTTTAGAATAGATGGTTACAATAAGAGGAGGAACTACTTATGTAGATCAAGAGGATGCCAGTGTTTGAGGAGAAAAGAAGACGTATCTCTGGTGGTATGCGTGTGTTTTACTCCCCGAAATAGCTCGGCTCTTTTGGTGTTCATAGGCTTCCTCTGAAACAGACTATCTCTCCTTCTTGTTGTGTATTGATTTGCCTCATTATTTCTTCATTGTGCCCTTGATGAAGAAGAGTCCCCATATACAGGTAACTGCCAAAAGAAAGGAAACGCGTGAGTAAATGAGGGATACAAAGTATATTGAATGGTTCCCGAGTTTTTATAAGCAATCAACATCCCGTCATTCTTAGGCTCATAAATAAAAATGAAGAGTTGCCCATTATTTTGGCCACCATGGCTAGAAGAGATCTCAGTGACTTTGAAAGAGGGGTCTCAAAGGAGCATAAGTGGTTTAGAGTGTGTATGTGTGTGTGTGTGTGTGTGTGGGGGGGGGGGTCTCAGTCACCTGATCTCAACCTAATTGAACACTTATGGGAAATTCTGGAGCAGCGCCTGAGGCAGCGTTTTCCACCACCATCAACAAAACACCAAATGATGGAAATTCTAGTGGACCAATGGTGTCGCATCCCGACAATAGAGTTCCAGACACTTGCAAAATCTATGCCGAGGCACATTGAAGCTGTCCTGGCATCTTGTGGTGACTCAACGCCCTATTAAAACACTTTGTGCTGGTGTTTCTTTTATTTTGGCAGTTACCTGTATACACTCCATGAAAGATCAGCCATGAAATATTGTCCATAACATTTATTTGTCAGGCTTTTCCCTCCAACACATGATCCAGTCCCAAGCCAGCAGGCCTTGGCGGTCTGTGGTAAGGAATCAGCCAATGTTGTGTTGTGGTGAACCAACACGCCACCACCTCAAAGCAGCCTAAATCAACGCAAACCATCTTGAACTCATTCTCTGTTTGAGGAGAATTGTGGATGGGGAAGGGGAAGGGGAATACCATAAACCAGTGGATGAATTACGTTCTCATGGATCTGGTCTTCATAACCTGGACTTGACTTTGTTGGTAGACCACAGCAACCAGAGCTTCAGTTTCAGCTCTAACATCTGAACAGAGCACTAAAACCTACTTATCACTAAAACCCACTTATAAACTTATCTCAACTGTAACTCGACCACCTTCAAAATGGAACGTGTTTCAGATACTGAAGGGTAGAAATGTGCTTCAGCGCTCACAGCTGGTTGATATGTGGTAACAGAGGGGGAAAACACACAATGGAAGGGCGTTTTTGCATCATTTGGAGGATGAGAGAAAGTGGTGGTGGTGGCGATGGGCGTTTGGCCCATCCCGTGGAACAGTTGAGCTCACTGCGTTCTCACTGCTGAGTGTGATTAGCCAAACTGGAGCAGGACCAGGCTAGCTAACTCTAATGAAGCCGGCTCTCGTCTGTCAGTGTGTGAGTGTGAGTGTGAGTGTGAGTGTGAGTGTGAGTGTGAGTGTGAGAGTGTGAGTGTGAGAGTGTGAATGAGAGAGTGTGAGTGAGAGAGTGAGTGTGAGTGAGAGAGTGAGAGAGTGAGAGAGTATGAGAGTATGTGTGAGTGAGAGAGTGAGAGCGCGCGTGTGTGTGTGTGTGTGTGTGTGAGAGAGAGAGAGAGAGAGAGAGAGAGAGAGAATAACAACGTGAAGTGGGATCAGTCTGCCATTCGAAATTAAAACTGAAGCGATGTGTGACCCAGCACCATGGTTTCAGAGTTACACCCAAAACAAACAAACAAAAGAGCTTTGGTCGTGTGTGTGTGTGTGTGTGTGTGTGTGTGTGTGTGTGTGTGTGTGTGTGTGTGTGTGTGTGTGTGTGTGTGTGTGTGTGTGTGTGTGTGTGTGTGTGTGTGTGTGTGTGTGTGTGTGTTGTGTGTGACAGATATCCAACGGGGATCCTATCATCTTACTGTGCATGTGTGCGCACACACCCACACACATATACGATACGCACACAACATTTTGATGGATGGATTTCCCCTCTCCAAAACTGAGACAGGGCTTAGAGGAATCCTCTGGAGGCTTCCTTCACCAGACTCACATGGAAACCAGCTCGCCAAATACCTAACACTGAACATCATGTTCCATTGGTTCCATACAGCCAATGATATTTGGGTGTCTTGGAAACTCAGGTAAAAAGGTGACTGTCAGGAGTCAGGACTGGCTGTGTTATTGGAAAGTGGGCGGTGGCCATAACAAAAAGAATCTCTATTGTGGTGAGACATGTTTTTTAAATGACTTATGTTAAATGAACTACGTTACGTTAAATGAACGACAAAAGTTGCCAACCTTCAGTTGTGCTTGTCTGCTATCGACGTATACAATAGTATGTGTGTGTTCACCACCAGATCTCACGAAAGTTATTGTATCTTATGTGCATTTGGATGGGGTTCAAGTATACTGCACACGCTAGCCGCGTATATGTGAATGAAAACCATTTTTGTTTTTATCTTTATTTATGCTCAGGGGAGGCAATGGGACTCTCCATTCACTCCGTATTTTTGTCACCTAAGGTTTCGGGGGGTTAGCTCATATGGAAAGCTGATTCCAGAGGTTGCTTCATCTCACATGGTTTCAATAGCAGTGTCCTGGAGACCTGTGGCTCCACGGCAGACCCTCTCCCTGGGACTCTGTGGCCTAGGGCAGGCCTGGGTACAGGGGAGCAGCAGAGGAGAGGAGGGGAGAGGAGAGAGGAGAGTGGTGCTGCGCTGTAAATGAGTCTTCACACACCTCTGTGCTGAACTTGTCAGCTCCCTCAGTACCTCACCCTCATTCCTTCCATATGTTTTTATTAAGTCTTGAAAAATGACATGCTGAATCATTGGGGAAGTTTCCCCTTTCACTTTTCCCTCTGACACGCTGGTTCACGCAACAAATCACTGTATTCTCCAGGCAGCATTCATTCCCGTCAATGTCCGTTGTTGCTGAAGCAGCATTTGACAAATGCAACTTTTCATTTGGAGCGAAATATTCAGCATTCAAGACATTGGCAGGAAAAAGAAAATTAGCCTTGTTTGTTTTCATTTTGCGTCCAAAGCAGTAGGGAAAAGAACGAGGTAGGGGAATGTTTCAAGTAGCGCATAACTTTAGCAAAGAGCTTTTCTCCTCTTCACAGTTGGATTCAGCGGTGGGATCTGTGGAGGAGCTGTGTGTTCACATTGATCCCGTGGAGAGGAGAGGAGGGACAAGGTCACTCCAGGTCAACGACAGGCACTACAGGAGGATGTGCTGGTGGTGTTGCAGTCTAACCTCACCATGTCTGCTGATACGGGCCCACAGAACACGTCTGTCAGTAGAGCTGGGCCTATAGACACTGACAGACAAATCTCCCAGGAACTATTGTGTAAAATACAAAATAGAGGGCGCTACTGCTATGGGAAGTGGGTACATTGTCCATTGCCCATGCTAATAGAATGCAGGCTATCTTCCACACCTTTTTTTTTCATTCTCACACAGGTCAGGAGTGTTATTTGGGTTATCATTCAGTCATATTTATCAACAAAACTTCTTCATTATGGGAAAAGTTGCTGGGTTTCAGTGTGTCTTCCGAGTATTGTGAGTGTGTTTGACTGTAGTATAGATTAGTATCATGAAATGTATCAACAATTCCCTCTTGAATCAGCATTGCAACAATGGCATCCAATGTCTATTACAGAATGAAGTGGGTTTCATCAATTAAAGTGAAGGATGAGGAAGCATTAGAGCCGAGAAAATGTAAAATAAAAAAACACTGTTGTGTAATCAGTTACCCGTAGGCATGGAGTCGTGGTATGTACCAGCACTAGACTCCTGCTGTACTATGTACTGTTTAAGTATGATGACAGACCGGCTCTGGTCTGGTCTAGTGGCTACAGCACCGTGATAAGATCTCCTCCAGAGCTGCATTCTACAACAAACAAGGGCCCCCATAAATGATTGGGGAGATTTCCTCAACCCTGGCTGCAGACATAAACACTGGCCCTCATGGATGGACTGAGACTAGGGGAAATGTAGATCTACCACCACCATTAGTCCAATTAGGATTCAATGCCTATGAATCCACTGGGCTTTCCTTGTTTCAGTTGTTTGCCAGAGAGGGGAAAGGGGGCCAAAAGTACACTACAGTTACACGAATGGCAACAAAGGAAGAAGCTTGTGTAACCAACCACTCAGGAGATGAATTCCCTCTCATCTGAGCAGATTCTTTGCTTTCCTTTTAAGTCGGGCCGGCGAGGTAGAGGTGCAAGCTCTCAGATTCCAAGGGGCACTGGTGTTGTGTTGGGTACTGCCACTTCTGACAAGGATCACCCTGACTTAGCAGAGAGATGAGACATCTCGGCCCTCTCCTTACTTGGCCAGGTGTGGTCTGCGTCCAGGTTCACTGCAATTGGTTGCCACAGTGTCTTTGACTCTGTTGGCTGGCTGGGCTTTAATGATAAACAAGAGTGGGTTAGATCAAGACTCAGCTCCTCAGGCTGTTTGTGTCCTGTCACTTTGACTTTGGTTTTAGCATCAGATACATAGTATCTTCCTAGTCCAGAACGGCTCATTTTCCAACACTTACGAAAGAGAGATGCACGTTTCTCTTGATGTCGTGTGGTGCTACCAGCTTTGACAATGGTCACGTTTTTAATGTTTGGATGCCTGATGAAGACCTAAGGGTCGAAACATTGTTATAAATATCACCAGGGAGCATGAGCAGCAGTGTGCGGCGTTTTCCTTTCTGTTTTCCGTGAGTTTCCCTATGACTCCAGCGTCTACGGAAAGTACCTAGATGTGAGTATGTTCTTCCGATTTTGTACACGTTTAAAGGTTCCCAGACTACGGCAGCAGAGTCCCGACTGCATCCATTAGAAGCACAGACACAATTGAAATAATTACGGGGGGAAGGAGCACAGGAATTTCAGGGATCATTCTATCCAATACCATCCAGTAACTGAGTTGTACTTTCTGTTAGTCACTGTTCGTTACTGTTACATGTTGTAAGGGTTAGTTGTAAGACTGTAAGTGAAACAGGTTTTACCGGTAGGCCTCTTTTGTTAAAGAATAATAGAAAATCATTATGAAATAATAGTAACATTATTTGGGTAATCTGTATTTGCTTTACTGACTATCAGTAACATTTCAACTAACTATCTACTAAACCTAGTCCCTAGCTCTGAACATAACCTTAACCTTTATACTAACCCTTATTCCAAACCTAACCCTAACCGTAACCTTAGCAAGCAGTTGCTCATCAACAGATCAAGCGTTTATTTCTACCTATGACCATCTGTAGAGCATCTACAGACGAACACTCCAAATAAAGTGTGACTGAAATCTTACATTTCTCTTATTGATTTAACCTTCATTTCACCCAGAAAGTCCCAGAATCTCTTTTGAAATAGAAATCTGGACAATAAAAATTTAAAAAAGTACAAAATAAGACATACAATACAAACAGCACAATCAACACAACACCATGAGTTAATCTGGCCTTGCTACTTTTGATAAGCCACATTTGTTTAACAACGAGGATGATAAAGTGTACTAAAGCCCTGAAGTCAAACACTTAGGACTTCCAAACATACTGCAAGTCATAAAGATGTGTGGGGTGGGGTATGTTATGTCATAAATATAACCACAAACATAAAGTGTCATGTGAATATTTAACAACAACGTAAGAATGCAGTGTCTTTAGAAGTCTCGCTAAAGAAAAACCGACACTTGCAATGAACTTCAAGGCACCTCGCTCTCTCGCCCCACCAGTTTCTGTGAAGATGCTTACCCTGTGGCCTCATTATTTTACAAAGAAAAAAAGCTGAAGCCATGTTCTTTGTTTCATAAAGTACTCTGGTTTTTAAGGGGGTGTTATGGTTTGCAGATGTCACACTGCATAGCATTTGGTCCGAGTCATTCCCTGTGCTCTTACAGCTGAACCTATCCTCTGAAGCGTCAGGACGAGAGATTTTTAAAGGCAGCCAGTGGAAGAGCAAGGCCCCACAGAAATTCAGCTAGAGTGGTTATCTCTGTGTGGGGTGAAAACACAAAACTCATACACGTGGACATAGATGTAGAGACACATGTATGCAGATTTGTACCCACATGAATAAACACACACGTTGCTAACCCACCAATCGTAGAAACAGAAGACCTGCTCAGGGATCTCTCGGACCACATGGGATGATGTCTCCTGCAAGCTTATCACATCATTCCTTACACTCCACTTGTATTCAGAGAGACAGCTGCTGGGAGATATATTATGCTAACGACATAGACCTCCAACTCCATGAAAATCAGATGGAAATGTCTGCTGTCAGACTCATGAACCAGAAACCCCTTCCACCCCCCAATGGAGCCCCCTTCCGTGCCTCTGCTCCCCGCTTCCCTGCCACACATTTCTGGCTCCAAGACTGATGGATTGGCGTCTTGGTCCCTGGGCCGGAGGCTAGCAGAGGCGGGCCACTCAGTGATGTGAAAAAGTAGTCCCATCTGCACATAGACTTCCATTATTCTCCTCATGAAGGGAAAGCAAATGTCCGTGCATCACTTCATTATAAATGACTCTGATTTTGAGGAGCGCTTAGGCAGAATACCAAGCCAGGCAGGCCGTATCCTTGGGACTGCAAACCAATATTGGACCACAACACAGGGGCGGATGTTCACCGGATATTAGGCTCCGCCATGGACACCTCTGTGGAGAATGGGTGATTGATGAGCATTAGTATGAGCGTGTGTGTGTGTGTGTGTGTGTGTGTGTGTGTTTGTGTGAGAGAGAGAGAGTACATGTCTCTGCAGTATGTGTTTTTGCACAAGGATTTGTTTGTCTACTGCCTAAGTGTGTGCGAGTATGTATACTCTAAGTGTGCCTGTGTATTGGCAAAGAAAATAGCATGCATGTCTGTGCTTTGGACCTGCGCCAATCACAGTGATACGTATCGTTACTCTAGGCTGGTGTACTTTTGCCCTCACAGTCATTATCAGAGCTCTGTAAATAGCAACCCGCTGCGCCAGTGAAAGGAAACGGCCCTTCTCCAATCAGCCTCATCAGTAGTTTCACTAATGGCTTCCTAAAACGCCACACAGATCATATTTTTCGTGATGCATTGCCTTTTCCGCTCGAGATCCAAGGCCCTCAGATATGATTAATCACCAGATCACCTACGGTTCTATCATAATGAGCTACTGACGACATATTTCCATATGCTTTGATTCCTTTTAAGTGGAATTGCAGTGGTTCTGTTGACATATTCTCTTCACACCAATGATTTACATCTAACTAGTGACCCAAGGTTCACCGCTGTGACTTAGCCAATCCCGAGTGGGTTCGGTATACTGGTTATGTTACAGTTTCCTGCTCTGTGGAGGTGAACGTAAGAGCGTAAGGATGAAGATGCTATCAGAGTGGTTGAATTCAGTGTGCCCTCTGTACTTTGTAAGACCCCCAGGACTAGGCTATAGCATTGAGATTCTCCAGTTCAATGTTCCTTCCCCTCATCCCAAAAGTGATATGGCAACTTGTGAATGTTTGTGTCAACTATTTGACACAATGACCTCTATGATTGCTGTGGTGTACTGGTTCGTCATCTGTTTTGTTCGAGTTTGTGGTCCTTACTTTAGTATGTGTTGAGTCCCCATTGGGTGATGTCACAATGCTTAGTACAATGTGATTGTGGACAAATAGCAACGCAAGGTTTTGTCGTAACTTTTTGGAATCTTGAAGCCATTTGAGATCTCTGCTAAGGTGATTCGTGATTACCTGTCATATCTTTTCCAGTTGTGAGATACATTTTCCAAGAAATCTGCGCCGTGATCATTGTCGTGATTTACGGCCCATGATATTCATGTTTCGTTTGGTTCTTGTGATGTTCTGTTGTGGTTTCTACTCTGTATCCTGCGATTGTACAGTATTGTCTGTGGTGACCCATCAAATCAAATCAAAAATCAAATCAAATGTATTTGTCACATGCACATGGTTAGCAGATGTTAATGTGAGTGTAGCGAAATGCATGTGATCGTGATATGATCTGTTCAAGAGATCTTTTCTGAACAACCGTCTGGGATGATCCAATCTGCAGTGATCTAGCATAGGACCTGCTGCTAGAACAGTATCTGCTTCTGTGATCTACTGTATTGGTAGTGATCCATGCTAGTAGTGATCTGTCAATTTGTAATGATCTATGATAGTACGTATACACTATGGTGGTCTGTAATGTAGCGGTTTGAAATCCTGCGCTGCCAGGATCTCTGAGGTTCAGCCCTTGCTGCCAGGCCTGGCTTCGGTGTGGGAAAATGTCTCTGTGTTATTGTACACACAATGCTCATGACGCATTTGTTTATGTGCTCCCTCAAATAATGGGAACATTAAATATTTGGCCCAAATAATAACAATCCATTTCCCTCCACCAAAAAGGGCTAATCACGAGAAGATAATTAAGCAAACAAATTCCTTTATTTGGTGGGTTGAATAAAGATTTTTATTTGAAAACATTAGCTCAGTTTGTGTTCCGTATGTCTCCACCGGTCACTGGGTGGGACAGTGGCAGGCATGTTCTAGCCTACCTTATGTAGAAAGAATTTAGGCCTATTTAAAAACAACAAAAAATGTAATCCATATACATCTGGATGTCTGTAGTTTGTGTAACCTTAAACAGAAAAGCTCAACTTAAAAAAAATGCATAATGGCAAGAGATGTTTGTTTCCAAATAATGCTCCAAAATGCCAAATGAAGAGTCTGGTTTGTAGTCCGCATCTTTAACGGAAAGCCTGAACTTGATACTGGGACTTTCCTCTGCCTCTCACCACAGTGATGGCCCTGTGCATCCTTATGCATTCTCACGACAGACATAACTCTGCCATGTCTTTTTCCATTCTCACCCACACGCACTGCAACTTCTTCCATAAATGGAGAATTCCTATAAAAATGCCAGGACACATGAAGATTACAAGCCAGGAATTATAGCCCTGTAAACACTGTGGTGTAGTCATATGTCGTATAGGCTACCTACTTACTTATTTTTCACTGGGCATTGCATATACTAACTTCTTAATTCCCACGATGGGTATCAAAGTAGTGTATTGGAGGTATATGCCACATCAATTATTAAGGCTGATTGAACCGATCAGAATGTTTAGCTTAAAATGTTGATAACTTTTATCACTTCACATTTTAAGCTCAGCAATTCACACGTGGCGGTAGGCCTACTTGTGAATCTTCCAATTGCGGGACAACACAGTTCTAAAATGAGCACTGCACAGCGCTTTCATGAACAGAGATGGAAATATCTGAAATTTAGAAAGAGGGCAGATGTAAAGATGAAACAACTATCATGGGTTGCTAATATGACTAACATAATGCCTTATGGCTGCTAGACCATGAAAGAAAGTTGATTTGAAAACCAATCGAACAGGAGAACGCAAAAGTCTTGATAATAGAATTGCCTTCACGTTTCTATGTGGGATTTTGGCTGTGGGCTACGTTGATGCAAGGTAAGACATGCCTTATAATATGAAGTAAAACGTCCAGGTTTAGGGACAGTTAAGGAACGTGAAAAATATAGCAATGCTTATGATAGGCCTAAATGTGTTCTGGTAGATGGAAAGGCTTTCCAAAAAACATTCTTAATTAAATATTAATTAGCTACAAAGTAGCCTATGCCTGTCTGGCAGAATGATATCTTGATTGTTTGCATCAAGTCAAGTAGCCATTTGTTTTGCAAACTCCATCTCATGTGCTACAGAAACAAGCTAACCAAACAACAGTGCTAGATGCCTGTACACTTGAACTAGCCTAAAGGGTAACTACAATCAAAAATGTAAATGTGACCTCAACAGTGGTCTCCCGGCGTGGTTTAAGCATTATTATGGACTTAGAACGCCCAATTCTGTTTTTTCCCTCATTGAAACAGTGTGACAATGAGAGCGAAATCTGAAACCTGTGTATCAATTGACAGCCTCATTTATCAGTTTCAATAGTAGGACCTACTTTTGGCCTACTTGCACAGTACAGCTTGGGTTGGCCTGACTGCCACGCCCTGACCATAGAGAGCCTTTTATTCTCTATGTTGGTTAGGTCGGGGTGTGACTAGGGTGGGTAATCTAGGTTGTTTTATTTCTATGTTGGCCTGGTATGGTTCCCAATCAGAGGCAGCTGTTTATCGTTGTCTCTGATTGGGGATCATATTTAGGCAGCCATTTTCCCCACTGTGTTTTGTGGGATCTTGTTTATGTGTAGTTGCCTTTGAGCACTCCAGAATGTCACGTTTCGTTTATTCTTTATTGTTTTCTTGTGCGGTTCTCTTATAATAAAAAAATGTTGAACCAATTTCACGCTGCGCTTTGGTCCGAATGTTCTTACGACGACTGTGACACTGACTGTGAAAGACCAATATCGTGACAGAAGATCCCACCACACCAGGACCAAGCAGTGTGCCCAGGAGGAGAATGTATCCTGGGCTTGGGAGGAGATCAAGGAGGAGAAGATATCCTGGACTTGGGAGGAAATAATGGGAGGACACGAAAGCCATTCTTGGAAGCAGACGCAAGGAGAAAAGGGAAGACAGCGACGACGCCGAGGTTCGCGGCCACAACGAAAGCCCAAAGAACAGCGGCAAGAAAAAAATTGGGGGGAGGCACACCGGGTGGTCGGTGGAGCCGAGGAGCGAACCAGAGCCGATCCGGGAGAAGATGGAGAAATTGGAGGAGAGTGAACGGAGAGAGTCAGAGACCGTCAGTGAGCTGATGGAGAAATTGGAGGAGGGAGAAATGAGAGAGTTGTTGTGTTAGCATTCGCCCTAAGGAGTGTGTCTTCAGTTTGATGCCACCTGAGTCAGCTCTCCATACTCATCCTGAGGAGCATGCTAGCAATCTGGTAAAAACTGTGCGGGCTCCACGCACCAGGTCTCCAGTACGCCTCCACAGCCCAGTACAACCTGTGCCAGCTCCCCGCACTCGCCACCTGGAGTGTGTCATCTGTCCGGGAAAATTTGTGCCGGCTCTACGCACCAGACCTCCAGTACGCCTCCACAGCCCAGTATGTCCTGTGCCAGCTCCACGCACTAGGCCCCCGGTGTGCCTTCCCAGTTCGGTATGTCCTGTGTCTCCTCCTCGCACTTGCACTGAAGTGCGTGTCACCAGTCCGGTGCCACCTGTGCCGGTTCCATGCACCAGGCTTCCGGCGATGGTCCCCAGTCCAGAGCTTCCGGCGACGGTTCCCAGACCAGAGCTTCCGGCAACGTGCACCAGTCCAGAGCTTCCGGAGACGGTCCCCAGTCCAGAGCTTCCGGCGATGGTCCCCAGTCCAGAGCTTCCTGTGACGGTCACCAGTCCAGAGCTTCCGGCGACGGTCCCCAGTCCAGAGCTTCCGGCGACGGTCGCAAGTCCAGAGCTTCCAGCGACGGTCCCCAGTCCAGTGCTTCTGGCGACGGTTCACGGTCCAGAAACTCCTGCGTCGGTCAACGGTCCAGAACCTCCAACGACGGTCCACGATCTGGAACCACCTACGATGGACCACTGTCCGGAACCTCCTACGACGGTCCAGGGTCCGGAAAATGCTGCGACGGTCCACAGTCCGGAAGCTCCTACGGCGGTCCACAGTCCGGCGCCTCCTACGACGGTCCACAGTTGGGAACCTCCTGAGATGGTCCACGTTCCAGAACCTCCTGCGATGGTCCACAGTTGGGAACCTCCTGCGATGGTCCACGTTATGGAACCTCCAGCGAGGCTCAACGGTCCGGTGCTTCCAGGCAAGGCGTCCAGTCCCACTCCAGGGCATGAGCCTCCCTCTGAACCGGTACCCAGTCCGGGTACGATGTCCAGTCCAGCTCTATGGCCGGAGCCTTCCTCTGTGCCGGTGCCCAGTCCAGGCACGGCGTTCAGTCCAGCTCCAAGGCTGGAGCCTTCCTCTGTACCGAAGCCCAGACCAGGCACGGTGTCCAGTCCCGCTCCAAGGCCGGAGCCTTCCTCTGCGTCGGGGCCCAGTCCGGGTACGGCGTCCAGTCCAACTCCAAGGCCGGAGCCTTCCTTTGTACCGAAGTCCAGGTCAGGTCCAGTGTCCAGTCCTGCTTTATTTCTATGTTGGCCTGGTATGGTTCCCAATCAGAGGCAGCTGTTTATCGTTGTCTCTGATTGGAGATCATATTTAGGCAGCCATATCCCCACTGTGTTTTGTGGGATCTTGTTTATGTGTAGTTGCCTGTGAGCACTCCAGAACGTTGTGTTTAGTTTAATCTTCATTGTTTTATTGTGCGGTTCTCTTATAATAAAAAAATGTCGAACCGATTTCACACTGACTGTGAAAGTCCAATATGGGATTCATAATTTTAGGTCATTCAGTGTGTATGTCACCATTTCTCATAGAATATTTCACACAGCGCACCCTCCCTTCGCCGGGTAGGCCGTTTAGATGTTTTTGTTCTGAAATTAGAGTATACCCACTTCTCCAGTTATCACTGACATGGGCAAACGCTGTCTTTATCCACTGTTAATAAATAAAGTTGAATTGAATTGTATTGTGTGGTGCATGATTGACAAGCGAATGGACGGTTGGCATGTAGGCCCATTCATTGGCTTTCCTGTTTATGCATGGCACGGTTTGACTCGGGTCTTGTGGACCTGCTGGGAGAGAGCAGTGTTTACATGCAGCTGACTGGCAGAGGAGGGGAGGGTGTGGCTGTGTGAGAAACCATTGTTACGTCTGGAAGTACCATGTAGAGAGGAGGGAAGGGGAGAGAGAAGGGAACAGGAGATGTGGAGTGGGGGAGGGGAGTAGAGGAGAGATGAAGAGGAGAGGAGAATACATGAGAAGAGGATAAGAGAGGGAATGCGGTGTAATTGGAATTCTTTGAGGTTTGGGGCTGAGAGTGGCTGTCTGATCTGACAGCAGAACAGAGATGTGGAGGGAAGGCAGGCAAGGAGACAGCGCAGCTAAGGCACAGACACACTGCTTCCAGCTGTTTGGCCGTCTTCAACGCTGGCCCATAGTACAGCATCTCTCGTGGACTATCCAAAACCAGCAACAACTATTGGTCTATTTTAATTAACTTCATTTAAGCTTAAAGGGCATTGGGAAACGTAGTAGCACAAATTACGTTTCCAATGAACAATGGCCTTTACTCCAGTTGAAGCAATACAATGTTTTCCGATACATCTGTTTTGCTTTATTATTTCGGGGTGAAATTAGTCATCTGTTTTGTGTATCTTTGCCATACTTCATTCTGATCGTCCCCCAAAACTATATGTTGCGGAATAAATCATATCTCACTGAAATCACGGGCCGCCAGGGTAATACTGTAATCATAACATGAGACCCGCTTGGAGTAAAACTCAACATGATGCATAATCTCATTGATTTGACTTGGCCGTCTACACTGACATTTCCATGCAACTCATCGTCTTGGGTTACAGTTGGAGGTGATAAAAATACTTTGTAATCTGTGTGGTAATGTCCATGGCTCCCAAAAGGGGGAAGAAGCTGCAAGTTATGACATATGGCCTCTCACTAGACTAGACAGCATTAGTAATGAAGAAAGCTATCAGGGGGGGACTTACACTGTCAACATGCCTTCCAGCCTTTTCACTTTTTAATCATCGCCCCGGGCAAACCTCCCTGTACAATCAAATATGTTTTTTGGAAAGGAAGTCAAAAGGGGCTAAGACACGTTTGTCTGACTCATGGAATACTAATTGAAGGGGAAGAGGGTGGTCTTTTTTTATTTCTGTACATTTCTCCTTTGAGTGCGTGAGAGGGTGTCAAACTCACGCTGGAAGTGAAAATCTTTCAAAGTCAAGTACTGATATAGCGCCTGCCTTGGGGAATTGATGGCATGTGGAACCTGTTATTTAAAAGATTTCAACCAGACCACCAACACAAAGTATTCCTATTTTTAATAGACTGCTGTTAGGATCTGTTAAGCCTTGTTTCCTTTTTAATACTAATGATATCCTGTTTTACGCTAGCTCTTTGAATGGGGATTCAGGTAAGGGTTGGGTGGGGCCTTCCGCTCCATGACATTTAAAAAAAAAAAAAAAATGCTTTTCTTTGTGCTCGCACATAAAGGAGTTGAAGTATACTCTTCTATGCATTTCCTAAACATAGAGTCTGAGTGCTGTTTTAAAGGAAATTCAATATACTTGAGATTCCGTCGGACCTCGAGTTATCTTTTCCCAACGATGCTTTAAACAACACACAGAAGTTCTGCCGTCATATTGTTTCAACTTAAGGTCAACCAGGTAGACATGTATGCTGCATATAGTCTTTCTGTGATTTACATGCGTCATTATGTTGAATAGACATGGTTGAATGCATTGGATCTCGTGCAGGGCTCCCGAATGGTGCAGCGGTTTAAGGCACTGCATCTCAATGAAAGAGGCGTCCCTACAGTCCCTGGTTCGTATCCAGGCTTTATCACATCCGGCCGTGATCAGGAGTCCCATAGGGTGGCGCACAGGCTGGGGTCAGCTGTCATTGTAAATAAAACGTTGTTCTTAACTGACTTGCCTAGTTAAATAAAGTTTATAAAAAACAGTTCCATTGTATTCTCAACTAAAGGATATTGTTGCCATATATTTGTTTTATACGGTCAGCATTGAACACACTCCAAGTGTACTCTGTCAATATTCATTTTGCTGGGTTATTTCCACAGGGTCATTGGAGACACTCTGCACAACTTTTGTGACTTTAAGCTGATTAATGGTCAATCCGGAATCTGTATTTGCCAAACAGCATTTATTGCAGTGTCAGGGCATTCATACTTTGTGTACCTTGCGGAGCAGAGCAGAGCTGTTGTGAGGGTAGCCTAGTGGTTTGAGCGTTGGACTAGTAACCGGAAGGCTGCAAGTTCAAATCCCTGAGCTGACAAGGTACAAATCTATCGTTCTGCCCCTGAACAGGCAGTTAACCCACTGTTCCTAGGCCGTCATTGAAAATAAGAAGTTGTTCTTAACTGACTTGCCTAGTTAAATAAAGGTTTAAAAAAAAGATGTCAAGGAAGTGATTTTGTGTTCATACAGGACGTACTGCACCCACCTACCGTCAACCTATCATGTCAATGCCTTCTGCATTGTTACACATTTTGGGAGGCGCACAGCAATGTCGGACTGCAAACCCGGATCAAGCATAAATCAGCTTAAAGAGTGCTTTCTCCACCACTGCATCCTGCATGAATCTTACTGGATGAACTTGGCTCTTATGCAAATGTGAAATTCAACGCCATACAATTCTCTCGCTAAAAATAAGAATGATTAAAATGCATTAGGTTACCCATTCCCTCCACCAGTTAAGACAATGCTTAACCATTTAAATGCAGACACTGCTATTATTTTATTGAGGTCTACAGTACTTCAACTACCTCATCCCCATATTATTACTTATCCTCTTGCTCGTTTGCACCCCTGTATCTCTACTTGCACATTATCATCTGCACATCTATCACTCCAGTGTTAATTGCTAAATTGTAATTATTTCGCCTCTATGGCCTATTTATTGCCTTACCTCCCTACTCTTCTACATTTGCACACACTGTACATAGATTTTTTCTATTGTGTTATTGACTGTACGTCTGTTTATGTGTAACTCTGTGTTGTTGTTTTTGTCGCACTGCTTTGCTTTTTTATCTTGGCCAAGGTCACAGTTGTAAATGAGAACTTGTTCTCAACTGACCTACCTGGTTAAATAAAGGTGAAATAAATAAATACAAAAATTGTCATGTTTAACCCTTATCAGCAAAGGATCTGCATCCAACAAGTTGTACTTCCATTTCACTCCAAGTTATACACTCTCCATAATCCACACTATCCATAAACCTAACTGTGTAGTACTGTGTAATGTCTGGCCATAAGATGCTTCCCCTAGAAATATGTTATCATAATTCAATCGGACTCATCTTACAGTCACTCTATTGTACTTCAACTCACTTAGACGTACGCTACCGGCCGAAAGTTTTAGAACACCTACTCATTCAAGGTTTTTCGTTTTTCATTTTTAATAGTAAAGACAGCAAAACTATGAAATAACACATATGGAATCATGTCGTATCCACAAAAGTGTTAAACGATTCAAAATATATTTTACATTTGAGATTCTTCAAATAGCCACCCTTTGGCTTGATGACAGCTTTGCACACTCTTGGTAATCTCTCAACCAGCTTCACCTGGAATGCTTTTCCAACAGTCTTGAAGGAGTGCCCACATGTACTGAGCATGTTGGCTGCTTGTCCTTCACTCTGCGTTCCAACTCATCCCAAACCATCTCAATTGGGTTGAGGTCGGGGGATTGTGGAGTCCAGGTTATCTGATGCAGCACTCCATCACTCTCCTTCTTGGTCAAATAGCCCTTACATAGCTTGGAGGTGTCTTGGGTCATTGTCCTGTTGAAAAACAAATGATAATCCCACTAAGACCAAAGCAGATGGAATCACTGCAGAATGCTGAGGTAGCCATGCTGGTTAAGTGTGCCTTGAATTCTAAATAAATCACAGACAGTGTCACCAGCAAAGCCTCCCCACACCATAACGCTTACTCCTCAATGCTTTACGGTGGGAAATACACATGCGGAGATCATTCGTTCAACCGCACCGTGTCTCACAAAAACTTGGCGGTTGGAACCAAAAATCTCCAATTTGGACTCCAGACCAAAGGACACATTTCCACCGGTATAATGTCCATTGCTCGTGTTTAACCCTTGCAAGTCTCTTCTTCTTATTGGTGTCCTTTAGTATTGGTTTCTTTGCAGCAACTTGACCATAAAGGCCTGATTCACACAGTCTCCTCTGAACAGTTGATGTTGAGATGTGTCTGTTACTTGAACTCTGTGAAGCATTTATTTGGGCTGCAATTTCTGAGGTGCAGTTAACTTTAATGAGCTTATCCTCTGCAGCAGTGGCGGTCTTCATGAGAGCCAGTTTCATCATAGCGCTTGATGGTTTTTGCGACTGCACTTGAAGAACTTTTCTTGAAATTTTCTGTATTGACAGACCTTCATGTCTTAAAGTAATGATGTTGTTTCTCTTTGCTTATTTGAGCTGTTCTTTCCATAATGTGGACTTAGTCTTTTACCAAATAGGGCCAGCTTCTGTATACCGCCACTACCTTGTCACAACACAACTGATTGGCTCAAATGCATTAAGAAGGAAAGAAATTCCACAAATTAACTTTTAACAAAGCACAACTGTTAATTGAAATGCATTCCAGGTGACTACCTCATGAAGATGGTTTAGAGAATGCCAAGAGTGTGTAACGCTGTCATCAATGCAAAGCTTGGCTATTTGAAGAATCTCAAATATAAAATATATTCTGATTTATTTAAAATTAAAATTGGTTACTACATGATTCCATATGTGTTATTTAATAGTTTTGATGTCTTCACTATCATTCTACAATGTAGAAACCTTTGCCCTGTAGTGTACACAAACACATCATGTCTGTTGACATCATTTGGAAAAGCAACACTCGTAAATCACAACAACAGGAAATGCGGTTTTGTTTTTTTAAATCTCAGTTTTGATGAGATTATAGACACGCCTATCCCCATGTCGTTTGGAACCATTTCCCCATCTCTGTGGTTATGATGAAAACAAACATCATCTGCTTCGATTGTCTTCTTTCCTCATGGCCATATGTTGCCTTGCCTGGACCCAGAGTTTAGTTGGTGGAGACTGGGGGAAGAGAAGCGTAGAAGAAGAAAAAATATGTCTTGGTTGGGAGAGGAACATTGTGCTGTCCTTTCATCCTCCGCAACCCTCTCTGGCTGCGTCCCAAATGGCACCCTAATCCCTACATAGTGCACTACGTTTGACCAGAGCCGTATGGGTTTCACTGTGGTCCTTGGTCAAAAGTGGCACACTAGATAGGGAATAGAGTGTCGTTTGGGACGCAGTCCTTTCACTTCCCCTCTCCTCTATGAACCTGTTCCCTGGATGCTGGACAGACTCTGGTGAGTCGGAAGCGGAGCACTCTGGGCTAACTGAACCACGGCAAAGTCTTTGACAGGACAGATGTGGAGGTCCTCAGGTCCTTCTCCTCCGAGTGCGAGATCTTTGGCTGGTGGGATCGGGGGTGAGTCGGACGTGGGTGTTCAAAGTCGAGGTGATTAGATGAGTTATATGAGTCACATCCGACTGTTAAAATGCTAGATCATGTTCTGAAGGATGACTGGGAGGACTAGTCCAATAACAATGTAGCCTATTGGAGGAACAAGACTTCCATCCTCTATAGCTACTGCGCAACTGCTAGAACTGACCTCCTTTCCTCTTGGGCATCCCTTGGACCATACCCTTTTAGATCTCAACAAACCAGACTGTATTGACAGATAGGGTGTCGTAAGAATGGACTGCTCCTTCAGTATTAAGCACATCATTGTTGTGCTAGGCCGGACTGTACTGCGTGATACCCACAACTCCAGCCCATTCTCTGACTCTGGCTTGGCCCAGGATGAGAGCTCTCCAATGGGCCAGGTGGTTTGGTGAAGGCTCCCACATTGCTCCAGGCTGGCTGGCTCATCTGTACCACTCTGTAGCAGGAGGCAGGGAGGGAAGGGGGGATGAGAGCTCCGAAGGAGGGGTTAGCGCAAAGCCCGTGCTGCGGTGTGGTTTCTGGGTGGTGGTAGGGATTGTTTACAGGGCCCTGAATGCTCCATTGCAGCTCTATCCATAGAGGCGTCATACCGCTCTGACAGCTCCATTGTCAGGCATAGCAATGGATTATTAAGCCCTCTGCTCTCACCGCCCAAGGAAAGCGATCAAAATTAAAGAAAAAATAAACTTGTCTCAGTCGACTCCAGCTTTCTCCCTCCCTCCCTCCCTCCCTCACTCACTCACTCACTCACTCACCACTCACTCACCACCACTCACTCACTCACTCACCACCACCACTCACCACTCACTCACTCACTCACCACCACCACTCACTCACCACTCACTCACTCACTCACTCCCTCCCTCCCTCCCTCCCTCCCTCCCTCCCCTCCCCTCCCTCCCTCCCTCCCTCCCTCCCTCCCTCCCTCCCTCCCTCCCATGTGCCCATGGATCTCAGTCTCCACAAACAACCTGTTACCTGACACACTCTGGCCCTCAGCCACAAAACAGTGTTTTCTGAGCCGGAACAATATGTTTGTTCATAGGAGAGGTATATCCATAGTTTGGTGGGGCCCTTTTATGACCCAGAGTTTACAGTCTGCTATTGTTGGCCCACACAATGCCGCAGCACATCCCCTCCTTGACTGTATCGAGGCTATGGCTGTTTAAACAAGACCATTCAGGTACTCTTCTTCCATGCACCACGGTGAGTTCCGCTCGCACCGTATCGCTTTTCAGGTTATTGATGTCTTGTTTTGTGGGTGGGGGCTTTTCTCGCAGAAGGTCAATGGCTCTTCGGAACAGACCGTCCTTGCTGTGTCTGTCTGTGTCGGATACGGAGAGAGGCAGCCTTTCATTCCTCCCTCGCTACCTCTCTTTCTCCCTCTTCTTCCTCAGTGTCTCATATCTGGCCCTGAGGGAGGGAGCACGTTTGTCTGTAACTCAGACTCCAGTCTTCCCCCATCTCTATGCCTCCTTTACCTCACAAACAAACAGGATAAACGGTGCACGTACCTTATGCTCTGACAGTTCTCTATTGTCGCATTGCCATGCGCTATTGTCTTGTGCCTCATCAACAGTATCAGAGGCATGGAGTTTGTTGTTTGTGAGTGTAAGTGTTCATGAGATCGAGAGTGTTGAGAGGTCGGTCTGTCACATTTTTTTATTAACTTTTTATTTAACTAGGCAAGGCAGTTAATAAGAACACATTTTTATTTACAATGGCGGCCTACAGGGAAACAGTGGGTTAACTGCCATGTTCAGGGGCAGAACAATTCAGAGACAATTGTGCATGATTTTCTGCTGGTTCATTAGTACAATGTGGGTGTGGTTGACAGGTTGATTAACACAACATATGATCAGTATGGAACGCCTCTAATCCCGTCTCACCTATTCCCAGCGCCCTCGCTTGTCATGCCTGGTGGGCAGAGGGACAAAGGGGCAGCTCGGTGTGGGTATAGAGCCATAGAGCCATTTGATAAGAGTTCTGGTAAGAAGGGTAAGAGAGGGTTATGGGGGGGTTTTGTGGGGGGGGGGGCCCTGCATGGCATTCCGCTAGTCTGAGAATCAGTGGGCCCCGGTAACCCCTGGCAGGCACTCAGCGATTCAGCCCCCACTACACTGACCCCAGACCAGCCAGTTAGGTAGACAGCCAGGCTGAGGGAGACTGCTAGAGGCTGAGAAATTAAAAAGTATTCTTCCCATGGGGCCACTCAGGGGCATGTAATTAAACAAATCACATTCCTCCTGCCGGGACCAAAATTGGGGAGAAGGCGCTTTGGGATAAGGCCATTCTGTTCCCACAGCGGTGTGTGTGTGTGTGTGTGTGTGTGTGTGTGTGTGTGTGTGTGTGTGTGTGTGTGTGTGTGTGTGTGTGTGTGTGTGTGTGTGTGTGTGTGTGTGTGCGCGCGCACGTGTGTAAAAGTGCTGGAAGACAACTCCATCTTTGCCACAGCAGTGTAAATATTTACAAGCCGATCGACCTCCGATAGGAGGACGTAATATCACAAGGCTTCCATGTTGTTCAATCATTAATAACGGGAATCCCTTAATTTGCTGCTGTATTGGAAAACAGAGTGAGCCGACTTAAGCCGTGTAGTTTGTTTGGATAATAAACACAATGGAAGGAGGCCAGGCTCTTTCCTTTAATCTTGTTTTAACAGGGGCACAACAACTTGACATTTCAGAGCTTCCAGGAGACACAAAATTCAATGAAGATGTTGTGGAGGTCGACCCTGGATGAACTTTTGGGAGCAAACAGAAACAATCTCTACGAAGTAGCAGAACAGATCTGCTCTCCCGAGATCAGCCATGCGTTGCACTTCCCTCTGCTGTGTAGTTCCTAAAGTTATTTATAAATAGTTCAGGGACGATTTGCTCCTAAACCTCCTCCGGTTAGAGTGTGTAACTATTATTGCATCATTGAGCTAATTTGCTTGCGTAAATGACCACAGGGACCCCTGAATAATCATTCAAAATCACTTTGAGATCATTCACGTAGAAACCTCAGCAGGTTATTCTTGGCTTTTAGGAAAATGGAACGTCTGGGAACGTTCACTCAGCGGTTCAGTCAAGAGGTGAAGCCGCAGGTGCGGAGGGAGATATTTCTTGTAAAGGTGGAGAGGGGATACAGTCCTAAGCCACGTCCCAAATAGCACCTTATTCCTTATATAGTGCGCTACATTTGACAAGAGCCCAATGGAACCTGATCAAAGGTAGTGCACTGCATAGGGAATATGGTGCCATTAGAGACGCATCCTAGTAACCCTCCCATCCAACAACTCAAATGAGCCGAGGAGGAAGCACCACCGGGGATCCGCTGAGGGATTGAACAGGGAGATGAACTGAAAAGCATCTTGCAGTTCCTTCAATTAGAGGAAGTTGGAGGTGCCCCAAAGCACACACTGCCTCTATGAAAAAGCGATCACAGTTGCTTGACTAAATCGGCTTCCAGTGTGTGTTCTGCACATGGGCTATGTTTTGTCTGATGTTCATAGCTAGTTGTCTCTGAAAATACTTGCTTTGTAGCACAGGGGTCTCCACTCTCACACACATACGTGCACCCTCACACGCACTCACACACACGCACACACACACACACACACACCAAAAGGACAAGGCCAAGACACCATTTTGCATCCCTTTTTGCTTGTTTGAATTCAATCGCATGCCCTTCAGGTTGTGTCATGCTCCCAGTACATTTCAGCATCTCCTGGAGTGCATGTGGGTCGGTGTTGTTGTCCCCTTAGTGTCAGCCAGGGATCCATGGCTAGGGGGAAGAGGAGGGCAGTGTGAGATAAAGCTCCCAGACAGGTTACAGGATAGGGCATGCTCTGCTCTCCAAATACACTCCGCATTGACAGTCACAAGAGCAAACACACATTGAGGGGGAGGAAGTCACAGAGGGAAGGAGAGGAGACACAACCCAGGACAGTAGACTGTTTGTTCTCTGCGACTCGCCCCAGTGACGAATAAACACAGCTTTAAGAGGAGAGGAAAATGTGCTTCAGGTGTCTGGAGAGCCAAAGCTATTATGCAGGCATCATGGAGGCATAGAAACGGAGAGAAACACTCCAAACACAATGAGTGCGAAAGAAACATCCTGGGTGTTGTTTGGGAATGGCTAACAGTGGAAAGGCAAGACAAAGACCTTAGAGCCATAGGATCACCATTCAAGTCTCAGGTCATCACGTCTGAAACACGGTAGTCGGCGGCCCATTGAGATTCAGTGAGCTGCTGCCCAAGCCGCCAAAGTGTCAGTGCCTCCCTGTCTCATGTACCCAACCGATTGGCACCAGGCATTTAATACTAATTAACAAAAGCTGTGAGGGTGTAAAGAGACATTGTTTATGTGCAGTGTTGCATGCTGTGACATCAGCTGTCTGTAAACGCTGGCCTTCTATAGCCCCCCCCCTCTGATTAAACAAATGAACGCAGTGCATGAGGAAGCCCAATCGCGAGCGCCAGACTTTAACAGTAACGTTATGCAGTGGGGTGCCACGTTCCTTGTTCCCGGGAGGCCCGTTTCCAATATTAACAGCACTCTTTAGCCCAGTAATCATTCTAAGATGCCAAAATGTCGCAGTCTGTCCGGGCACACTATCTATAACAATTTATGTCTGCGGTATTCAGATAAATGTTAAGCTGAAATGAAAACAGGGCCAGTTCAAAGTGCGCCCCCCCCCCCAGTATCTTGAAATCTTTACAAAGCCCACAAAGCTGTCCCGAGTATCTTGACTTGGGCACCACCCTAAATAAATTCAGCTCCATTTCAGACGAGTGCCAAGAATGGTAATTGATGGGGCTGACCAGTAATGCCTTGAATGCAAACACTTTGGGGCCAATCAGACATAGGAAATGTACGCCTTTCCTACGCACACTCTTCCTACACACTCCTCAGTATTAAATAAATAGTCTGTCGACAATATTCAAGCTGAAAGGTACACAGTAATGTGTTATTCAGGCTTACCTTATTCAGTCGCCTCACACCCTCTGCAGGTGTGGCTACCTTGCGGGCTCAAAAATACATTCAATTCAACCGCTGAAAACCCCTCCCACTTGCTGGCCAACATATTTTCTCGTGGAGTTTTCATTCAATAGGCTTTTCGGTACATTTATCTCAAGCCATCCCTTTACATACGGTGTTCCACAGACTCACTAGAATATAATGACAGAACCGGTTTCACAATAGTCCTATAAATAACCTATTCCTCACTAGTCATGGAACTGAAGCCTCATGACAACGGTTCAGTAATGGTGAACAGGATCCCGGTTTAAACTGCTACTTGTGCTCTTAGTTCCATAATGATTGAGATAAGCTACATGTTCGACATCATTGCGCAAGGTTAGCCTAATACGACCAACTATTGCTAGAGACTCTCAGGAACAAATACACAGACGTGACAGAGGAAAGAAAGGTAAAAGAAATTGTAATGGAATGATACAAAATGTAGGCTACAAATTGAAGTAAACTAACACAGAAGTGACGGTTATAAATGTATGTGGGTGTTACTGACAGTGGCTCCCGATAGTGTTTACATTTACGATGATACAAATTGTTAAAAATACAGCTGAAGTCGGAAGTTTAGATACACCTTAGCCAAATACGTTTAAACTCAGTTTTTCACAATTCCTGACATTTAATCCTAGTAAAAATTCCCCGTCTTAGGTCAGTTAGGATCACCACTATATTTTAAGAATGTGAAATGTCAGAACAAGAGTGGAGAGAATGATTTATTTAAGATTTTCTTTCTTTCATCACATTCCCAGTGGGTCAGAAGTTTACATACACAAACGTTTCTGGCAGCCTTCCACAAGCTTCCACAAGCTTCCCAAAATAAGTTGGGTGAATTTTAGCCAATTCCTCCTGACAGAGCTGGTGGACCTGAGTCAGGTTTGTAGGCCTCCTGGCTCACACATGCGTTTTCAGATCTGCCTTCAAAAGTCCTACAGGATTGAGGTCAGGGCTTTGTGATGGCCACTCCAATACCTTGCCTCTCTTGTCCTTAAGCCATTTTGCCACAACTTTGGAAGTATGCTTGGGGTCATTATCCATTTGGAAGACCCATTTGCGACCAAGCTTCAAGTTCCTGACTGATGTCTTGAGATGTTGCTTCAATATATCCACATAATTTTCTACCTCATGAAGCCATCTTTTTTGTGAAGTGCACCAGTCCCTTCTGCAGCAAATCACCCCCACATCATAATGCTGCCACCAACGTGCTTCAAGATTGGGATAGTGTTCTTCGGCTTGCAAGCCTCCCCCTTTTTCCTCCAAACATAACGATGGTCATTATGGCCAAACAGTTCTATTTTTGTTTCATCAGACCAGAGGACATTTCTACAAAAAGTGTGATCTTTGTCCCCATGTGCAGTTGCAAACCGTAGTCTAGCTTTTTATGTAGGTTTTGGAGCAGTGGCTTCTTCCTTGCTGAGCGGCCTTTCAGGTTATGTTGATATAGGACTCCTTTTACTGTGGACATAGATACTTTTGTACCTGTTTCCTCCAGCATCTTCACAAGGTCCTTTGTTGTTGTTCTGTGATTGATTTTCACTTGTACGTTAATCTCTAGGAGACAGAACACATCTCCTTCCTGATGGGTATGACAGCTGCGTGGTCCCCTGGTGTTTATACTTGTGTACTGTGGTACCTTCAGGCATTTGGAAATTGCTCCCAAGGATGAACCAGACTTGTGGAGGTCTACAATTTTTCTTGGCTGATTTCTTTTGATTTTTCCATGATGTCAAGCAAAGAGGCACTGAGTTTGAAGGTAGGCCTTGAAATACATGTACAGGTACACGTCCAATTGACTCAAATTATGTCAATTAGCCTATCAGAAGCTTCTAAAGCCATGACATAATTTTCTGGTTTATCAGTGGTCTTGTATGTCTTCCATTTCCTAATAATTGCTTCCCAGCCTGGTGCAGGTCTACAATTTTGTTTCTGGTGTCCTTTGACAGCTCTTTGGTCTTGGCCATAGTGGAGTTTGGAGTGTGACTGTTGGAGGATGTGGACAGGTGTCTTTTATACTGATAACAAGTTCAAACAGGTGCCATTAATACAGGTAACGAGTGGAGGACAGAGGAGCCTCTTAAAGAAGAAGTGACAGGTCTGTGAGAGCCAGTAATCTTGCTTGTTTGTAGGTGACCAAATACTTATTTTCCACCATAATTTGCAAATAAATTCATTAAAAATCCTACAATGTGATTTTCTGGAGAAAAAAAATCTAATTTTGTCTGTCACAGTTGAAGTGTACCTATGATGAAAATTACAGGCCTCTCTCATCTTTTTAAGTGGGAGAACTTGCACAATTGGTAGCTGACTAAATACTTTTTTCCCCACTGTAGGAAAAAAACAAGTAAATGCTTTTTTCCACTTGGACTAGACCTTATTTATGGTTCTCGTGCATGAAGGTGGTGTAATTATTAGTCAAGATCAGAATACAGTGTTATCTGTAGACACACCTCCGCCACACATTCATTTATTTAATCTCCACCCCAAACGAATAGCGGGCGAATGGCATGCTATTCTCGTGCTTAAGTTCAGGGACTGCTTGTGCTGGCGCCGCTTACCTCGGTTCGGAATTCATCCCTTAGGCAATTGTGATAGAACCAAAGGGAGAGCTGAACCGGAGCCGTGACATGCAATGCACATTGACAACAAGCCCTGGTTCTCATTTGGATGAGGCATTTACACCGTTTACTCCCATTAATCCGCAAAACAACCGCTTTCAAACATTAAGCCCAACCGTTAGAATTATTTGAACGTTAAACATGAAGAGTTTTTGTTTCTTCTCAGAGTTCCGGTTGTGAGTTAGGGGACACGGGTATGTGGAGGGAGGGTCCGGCCTGATTGATTAACCTAAGGCACCTCCAGAACTCTGCTAAAAGCCCTACTGTCAGACTGGACTAATCGTCATACACATAAACCCTGTAGCTACACACAAACACCAATGACCAGTGTGACAGCAGCACTAAATGTTTATACTGTACCTACCTCTGTATATTGTATAGGTAAATGTATGTGTATGTGTGCTCCAAGCAGAAGATTAGTTCACTGGTTGCTACCATGCCAGTTTGGAGCGGTGGGTGAGGAATTTGGGGGACAAGAGGGGGGGAAGTGGCCGTGGGACTGGTCAGTTAGTCCCCCTCCCCCATCCATCACTCATCGAGAGCCCCACCGCCCTCTTGACCAACGGCCCTCACAAAGGTATGTTGGGAGATTGATGAATGCCATTGTCCCCCCCCCCTCTTCCTGATATTGATAAGCCATGAAAGAGAGAACCCCAAAAGTTTCTTTACTCTCTCTTTCTCCACTTTATTAATTACACATTGGACAGGCTCGACTCCAAGAACAACTGCAGGAAACCAGAGTGGGGGGTGTAGGAGGAGTAGGAGAAGGGGTATGTTTGAAAACAACCCCCAGACAAATAGAAGAGCCCACGTAAGATGAAACTTCATGGTCTGGCAGCAGCCGACTAAAGCCCAGGCAGGCAGTGACTTATGGGCCTTCCCCAGATCTCAGTTTGTGCTGGCACTGGTAATCTTGCTTGGAAAACAAGTCATTAAGGAATTTCAGTTACACTCCCTTGTATCAGTGTTGCCAAGAATACTTTCCCCTTCCCTAACCTGATTTACGAGGAGGGCTGAATATTCCTGAACGCCAATAGACTCAACATGCCCTTATTTAGAGAGGGAGTGTATGAGTGTGTTAAAGGGGAGGGGAGAAGGGGGGGGGTGATGTGGGACAGGGAAACAGGGAGGGTTTATTGGTTCGTCCTTGACCCCAGCAGTTCCCGGGCCCTGAGAGCCCCGGGAAAGGTCAGAGGAACTGAACCCAGAGATGGAGCTCCGAGATAAGGCCAGTATTACTCTCCCACCCACGTCCTGTGGAGCCGACAGTGGGGTAGCAGGGCATTGGTGTCATACTGACATACTGCCACCAGTACTGCCACCATCCATACAGGCTGCATGCCACCAGTATATCCAGAGATTTGCTCAATTGCAGGCACACACATGTATGTGCACAGGTGCATGCTTACATAAGCGCACACGCACGCACACACACAAGTCTCAGGGGTCCCGCTATCCCAATGAATACGTAACATGCCTTTCAGAGACTTCGGCCCTTGTGACATGACTCAATCGTGTACACTTCTATATCTGGTGGTTAGTCTCCACACTCTTGGAAAATAAAGGTGGTTTCTACATGGAACCCAAAAAGGTTCAACCTGGAGCCAAAAAAAGTTCTCCTATTGGGACAGCCAAAGCCCTTTTGGAACCCTTTTTTGTACTTGGATCATTTTACAGAGGTTACAGAGTCTGTAGGCTTCTTAGGGTTGATGATTTACGTTTATTTATAGCTGCCTTGATTTATCAAGACGTCATATAGAAACATCTCTTCATTGATTTGCATGAGAACATCTGAGAACTTTGTACATTGACTAAAACATGTTTAATCGTCACATACTCTACACCAGATAGGTGCAGAGAAATGTGTTGTTTTACAGGGTCAGCCATAGTAGTACGGCACCCCTGGAGCAAGTTAGGGTTAAGTGCCTTGCTCAAGGGCACATCACCAGATTTTTACCTTATTGGCTCGGGTATTTGAACCAGAGACCTTTTGGTTACTGACCCAACACTTTTAACCGCTAGGCTACCTGCTGCCCTGGCAAATAAAACCAAAATACTGAACATGTTTGCCAAGTAAGTGCCCACCATTTTTGGGAGTTGTCCATACACTGTAGGTAGTAGGTCATGCAGTTTATCTTGTCAGGACCTAACATCCCAGTATCCCCTTTTCTTGTCATTATGTTCCCTCTAACATTATCCTTCCAACTCATCCACAGGGTTGTGCCATTATGGTTTTCAGTTGAACTGCCGTGAAAGATCTTACACTCCCCCTATGTCACCCTAATGACCCTTCATGACAAGCTTATGAAATCTTCACAGGTGGTCGTATGAATAGTGCCTCCATCCCGATAGACCAGCGGATCCATCCACAGGAAGGATGCTGCCATGTACAGGTCTAACTCAGTTCATCCATTGTGTATGGATGGAAAAGGCTGACCCAAGTGCAACATCACCTTTCAACTCGTGTCAGCTCAGCTGGACCCAGACCCAGGTTCATGGCTATTAGATTAAGTCAGTACTTGCTCGCCCAGCATACAGCAGATGAAAGTGGTTAGGACAGTCCCGTTAGGAAATTATGTTCCAGTCTATGTTCCTAATAATCAGGGTTTGGCTAGAACAAAGGGAGGCTAAACTCTTAGGGAAAAAAAGGTGCTATCTAGACCCTAAAAGGGTTCTTCGGCTGTCCCCATAGGAGAACCCTTTGAAGAAGCCCTTTTGGTTCCAAGCAGAACCTTTCTGGGTTCCATGTAGAACCCTTTCCACGGAGGGTTCTACAAGGAACCCCAAAAGGGTTCTAGCGGGAACCAATTAGTAACCAAAAAGAGTGCTCCTATGGGGACAACAGAAGAACCCTTTTTAGAACCCCTTTTTATAAGAGTGTAGATCCCCATCTGCTAAG
This sequence comes from Oncorhynchus masou masou, assembly GCF_036934945.1. Taxonomy (NCBI): domain Eukaryota; kingdom Metazoa; phylum Chordata; class Actinopteri; order Salmoniformes; family Salmonidae; genus Oncorhynchus; species Oncorhynchus masou. The sequence continues at coordinate 37,898,813 of NC_088242.1, read as the reverse complement.
AGGCCTGGGCCATATGGACACACGGATATCCTGTAGCCAGGGCATGTGTCTGTGAATGAGTATCAGTCAGTGTGTTATTGAAACCAACAATCCTTGCTCACTTAGATATACAGTATGCGTTCAAACAGTCTGTGTCCATTTCCTTATTCATTTTTCCACCCACAAATGACTCTTTTGAAGATAAATATGGTTGTTATTATCTAACCATTATCATAATTTGCATAGGCCGCTATCCTAGCAGTTGTTTTAGTTTCACCACTTGAAGAACATCTACAGGTGTCACACACTGCTTTACATCTTCACTGTATTTTATTCACCCGTGCGTGGTAATGAAATGGTAGATATCATATTTAACCACTTTTGTTCATATCTGCCTTGGGGCATGGAGCTTCTTTGCGTATCAAAGCTCAGCAATAGCGTACTGTGGTTTTCTCCTAACCTGGGGGAAGGCTGTTAACATAGATCGTTAAATAAGACAGCTGTCTCCAAAACATCAGAGAGGTTTAGTTCACACTATTTTATATATGCTTGTTAAAAGCCCTTTTCACACCACTTTACCCCCCCCCCCCCCCCCTGTTTGTATACTATAGTGATGGGTGAGGAAATGTCATGCACTGCATGTCATGCAATATGTGCATTTCTATTTATGTATTTTCATATCACAGTAATTATCATGTACATTTAAGCCAAATTGTCCTAATTATAGTAAATACTACCATAATGTTCTCTGTTTTGCTCTCCGTTAGAAGGACTAGTGACTTGTGAGATTTATGAGTTTATGATTAAAAAAAGATTGTGGGGGCTGTTTTGTTAGACTTCAGTGCGGCTTTTGCTGATGGAAAGACTGTTATGGCTTTACACCCCCAGACAGGGGTATTACATATTGAAATACATGGTACATATTGATTTTTTGTTTTTACACTTACTGATAATTTAAAAAATAATATTTCAATGCTAGCTTAAACAATGTGAAGAGGGGTTTGATCTCCGTGTTCTTCATTTTATGGATAAAGAATCTGCCATGAAAAATTAACAACTCAACAATGAAAGTTAAATCAGGGTCCATATAATTTGGATCAAAATTCAACTTAATATCAAAGACTTTCAAATTAACATCAATAGTAGTTTATTTGAAAATAAAATCTAACTCACTCACTCCAAAATATTCTGACATAAGAACAGTCCCAAAATAAATTGTCTAGAGTCTCTGGGTCTCAACCACAAAATACACATTTGTTATCAATAGCTATTTTGAATCTGTGTTTAATTAAAAGTCTTTACAGGGTGCTTGACTGCTGTTGTTAGTACATAACACTCAGATCAACCCTTAGAGAGATGTGTGGGGCTAAAGCTTAAGAGGGTGTGAACAATGCTGAATGGGTGTAGACAAAGAAGGGCTCTTCAGTAGTTGTAACAAAACATTCAAAGGCCATTTTCTCAAAAGTGAGTTTATAAGTTTATCAATTTTCAAAGCAAAATTACTTCCCCAAATGTTCCTCAATTGTGTAGCTCCGAGTCTCTACTTTTATGTAAAAAAAAAAAACGATTTCAAATTTTGCTACAGTACATAAGACCAATTTGAGCTGGTTGGTCACATATTGTTGAGAGTTACCTGAGTTACCTGTCTAACAGAACACAGAGGGTGTTCTTTAATGGAAGCCTCTCCAACATAATCCAGGTAGAATCAGGAATTCCCCAGGGCAGGTCTAGATCCCTTGCTTTTCTCAATCGTTACTAATGACATGTCACTGGCTTTGAGTTGCAGTTAGTTTCAAGTGGCAAGGAATAAGTTAGTCCTAAATACTTTAAAAAACTTAAAGCATTGTATTTGGGACAAATCATTCACTAAACTCTAAAACTCAACTAAATCTTGTAATAAATCATGTGGAAATTGAGCAAGTTGAGGTGAACTGTAAACTGTCATGGTCAAAACCTGTTGATACAACAGTATCTAAGATGGGGAGAAGTCTGTCCAAAATAAGCACTGCTCAGGCCCTAGTTTTGTCTCACCTGGACTACTGTTTAGTCATGTGGTGAGATGCCACAAAGAGGGACCTCAGAAAATTACAATTGGCTCAGAACAGGGCAGCGCGACTGTTCTACAAGCATTATAATATGCTTGTAGATCTCCCATGGCTCAAAGCGGAGGAGAGATTGACTTCATCACTAGTTATTTTGAAAGAACTGTTGACATACTGAATGCACCGTGGTGTCTGTTTAAATTACTAGCAAACAGCTCGGACACCGATGCATACCCCACAAGACATGCCACCAAAGGTCTCTTCACAATCCCCAAGTCAAGAACAGACTATGGGAGGCACACAGTACTATAGTACATAGCGCCATGGCTACATTGAACTCTATTGTACATCCGGTAACTGATGCAAGCAGTAGAACCAGATTTTTTTTAAACATAAAGATACACCTTATGGAACAGCGGGGACTGTGAAGAGACACACAGGAACAGACACACATACACATGATAAGACACGCTACGCACAGGTAGACATGAATTTTGCATTGTAGATATGTGATAGTAGAGTAGTGGCCTGAGGGAGCACACTTAATGTGTTGTGAAAAGCATTATAAAATATAATGTCATGCCTTGGCAGCAGCCAATGGGGATCCTTGATAAACACAAAATAGAAACACATCTAAGTCTATGCCATCCAAGGTGTCATAAGCTATAGGTTTAATTCAAAGCATATGATTTACTCCTAACTTTAAGTGGTTAATATAATCCTAACCATACAGTATAACTCTAATAAACAGGGTATGGCACATGTAACCGAGCTGGAATGCAGTCAATGTACAGCCGAGTGGTTGTCGGGGGAAGTGTATCCAAGGAGGGTTACTGTTAATATCCTCTATTGGGAGAACATCACTGCACCAGAAGGGTAGTTCTGGCTCTGAGCCAGGAAGTGTCAAGTTGACATTGTTTAATTTCTTTCCTCCCAACAACCAGTGATGAGACTCAATGAAATCGAAGCTCGAACTAACTGTACACCTTGCATGAACATAATCACGTTGTCATGTTGGATGAGTTATCAATCCTCCCCCCCCCCTTTTCTCTCCCTTTCCCCTCCCAGCAGCCCTCTCATCCTTTATCATTTGTTGTTCCCTTGAAACGTGTATTCATCCCTGTCAGCTGTCACCCTATCTGTCTCCCAGGAGAGCTAACTCTGTTAAGTGAATTTGTTCGACTTGACTTTGGAAGCACATGAAAGAGCGGGGTGGAAAACTGTTAACGTGACGCTGCCAAGAGGAACAAATCAGCCAGAACAAGCAGGCACTAGGCAGACCATTTTGGAAGCCGACCCAGGCCACATTCATTTCAGGAAACAGAAACACACAGTCCATCTCTTTATTCCTGACGGGGGCCATTCTCTCCATGTTGGGTTCTCAGAGGTTTGTCTGTTGCCTCCCCCTCTTACATACAGTAGTATCACGGGATTGTTGTTTTTCATATTGAATCAGGTTTCAAATATGATCATACATAGCATATCCGTAGTAATAAATCAAATTCCATGGAAAAGAGTGACCAGTTTTATTTGAATAAACTATACGGTATTAAAAACAGATTGGCTAAAAATAGCCACATTTGAAAAGGAAAGGGCTGTCTAAGACAATATAAATGCTGTATCCTCTGTTCGAATTATGAGCTTTTGCGAACATTGATATACATGAGAATATCATGTAACAGAGGCCTACAGTATGTCTCCGAGCTTCCACTTTTGAAATACTTATCTTTCTCCACTTTATAGTCAACAAACATCAAATAAACCATGCTTGCAGAACATTAAATGTAACACAAATAAATAAAGTTGTAAGGTTGAGTCATTCGCTTTTAGGGTATAGCTAACTTTCCCAGGTGACTTGGGCCGAGCTCAGAGCAGAGTGTGATGATGTTATGGGATTTTTTTTTTATAGAACTAATGCATGAGGACACTTCGTCTATGCTGCAATTAATTATTCAACCCGATTCATCTGCGCTTTGAGAACCCACAGTATTTTATTTGGGAACCCAAGTGGGAGCTGTTTCTATGTAAAATCCTGACCGCTTCGAATTGTTTCCTCCTTAGTCCTCTCTGAAACGTTTGGTCACTTTGTATGGCCCTGCCAGGGTGTTGATGAACACTTGGACGACTTAGGTGTTTGTCGCAGTAGGGGGAGACCACCAGAGCAGGAGGAAGGTTGCCAGATGAGGGGTGAGGTTGGCAAATGCCAGCCTGAAAACCATGGAAAACCCAATGGAGACAGAGCTCCTACAGTATACAGTGCATTCGGAAAGTATTCAGAGGGCTGATGGGGTGACCGTATCACCGCACACCGACGGTCATGACCGTTTAGTCATGGTAATTAGGCTTCTCCAAGCTCTGATGTTGCTGCTGGTCATTAGTAGCCTACCAAGCATGCTAACTGCCCTACTCAGCACTCTATTGTCCCTCTAATCACACTGCCATCAATGTAAATGACTTCTAAAATCTATTCAAACACTTCATGAGTGCCCATGAGCTAATGTTGTGCAACATTTCTATAGGCTGTGCAATTGTGGGAGAAAACAGAGTGATGGCCACTAATAAAAAGAGGAGGATCCCATCAGCTTTCTATAGACTAGGCCTACTATATTTATTTCTCTACCTTCCTAATATTAAGCACATTGCTTATATTTACAACAGGAGTATAGCCTAACTGGCTGGCATGAAAATAAACCATGGGGAAATCGTCCTCCATTCGCTATTTAAGTGCATAGATTACATTTATTTTTTCCTGCTGCCCCTGTTTCGAAACAGGTGCATGTTAATGGTCCATTCCAAATCCAAACAAATGTCACACATATATTATTTGGTATATGTAAAGACAAGATTAAATCAAGAGTAGTCTGATGATGGATGACAATATTAGCCTATCACTTCTGAATTATATATCATCACTTGTGAATGATGCCCAGCATTTTTTGTGACTTTTTCGAATCATTGTTGCGCACCTCATTTAGCCTAGACCATAGGCCTATATGTTTTGATAAGGTTTGTATCACAACTAAAGTGGCCAAATAACCTTTTTAAATTAAGCACATTAAACCGCTTTACAGGGAGTGTAGAGCCTAACTGGAAAACATAAGCAGCGAGTGAGTTCCAAGTGTGGGAAAGATCATTTTCACCATAAAAATGCACCTTTCTAATAAAAGCATTACATGCATAATTGGATTTGCAGTCACTTTGATTAATGGTGTTTTCCGCTAAAGGTGTTCGTTAAGTCCTACTCATCTTATTGGCTGACGAAAAGTAAATATGGACAGTTCTTCTAATATCTTCAATGTGCACCTCGAAATTGGATAAGTTGCGTCCCCGATGTGTCTGTCTTTACTTGTAGCCTGTGAGAAGGACCCGATCACGTGATGGAGCTCACAGCACTGAGGGATAAGGGCACAACGGCCACTGGCCGAGAAAGGCATGGATTGTTTTAGGGTGCATTACGGACACACAAAGGTGATGCTGCCGTGAAATTCTAGGCATTATCAAGTGCTTGTCAAACTGTGAATAAGTGACTGGTGTAGTGTGTGCAGCCTGCACAAAAAAACAAAGCAGAGCTCATGCCTTTCAAGCAACTTTTTTCAAATCATCATTAGAGTCTCATCATGCGGCCTTATAATGTATTAAAAATCAAAACATATAGCCCAACATTTGTAGAACAACTCAAGTTACATTACTAACTCTAAATTAAGCATATAGGAATACCTATTTCTTTTTTAACCACTCAACACAAAATAGCTGTATGTGCGGAATCCCTCGAAACGTTTGGAGAAGATATCATGCTGTGGGAGTCGGATCCAGGGAAAGATGTACAGAGAGATCATTGATGAAAACTAGCTCCAGAGCGCTCAGGACCTCAGACTGGGGCAAAGGTTCACCTTCCAACAGGACAATGACCCTAAGCGCACAGCCAAGACAATGCAGGAGTGGCTTCGAGACAAGTCTCTGAATGTCCTTGAGTGGCCCAGCCAGAGCCCAGACTTGAACCCAATTGAACATCTCTGGAGAGACCTGAAAATAGCTGTGCAGCGACACTCCCCATCCAACCTGACAGACCTTGAGAGGATCTGCAGAGAAGAACGGGACAAGGTCCCCAAATACAGGTGTGCCAAGCTTGTCACGTCATACCCAAGAAGACTCAAGGCTGTAATCACTGCCAAAGGTGCTTCAAAAAGCACTGAGTAAAGGGTCTGAATGCTTTTCTAAATGTGATATTTCAGTTTTTGTTTTTTTATAAATGTGCGAAAGTTTCTATAAACCTGTTTTGTATTGTCATTATGGGGTTTACGTTTTACGTTTTAATCCATTTTAAAATAAGGCTGTAATGTAACAACATGTGGAAAAAGGGAAGGGTCTGAATACTTTCCGAATGCACTGTAGGTAAAGTTAGGTACTCACTATGACACAAAGTCATACATTTCACAATATTCAACCACAAAGTCTGAAGAAAACCAATGGGCATCAAAGTCAAGCTCCAACACAGCCGTCGACGGGTATGATAGCATAAAATAACATTACTTGTAAAAAAAGAAGTAAACTAAAGGGAATGTCCTATATACCCAGCCATCATCCATGCTTTGTTTACAAGCAGGCTTGACTACTGTAATGCTCTCCTGTCTGGTCTACCCAAGAAAGCCATTGGTCAACTGCAGAATATACAGAATGCTGCAGCACGGGTACTGACTAAGACCAGACGGAGAGCACACATTACACCGGTTTTAAAGTCTCTGCACTGGCTGCCTGTGAGTTTTAGAATACATTTTAAGATTATTCTATTGGGTTTTAAATCAATCCACGATTGAGCACCCCAATACATGTCAGACATGCTTTTAAGTTACCTGGATGTACCCAGTAGGTCCCTCAGGTCCTCGGGTACTGGCCTTTTAACCCTCCCAAAGCCTATGACCAAGAGGCATGAAGAGACAGCCTTTAGTTGTTATGCCCCCAGTCTCTGGAATGGCCTGCCAGAGAACCTGAGAGGGGCCGAAACTATGGACATACTGTATATAAAAGAGATCTTAAAACACATTTTTTAGCTTTCATTTTTTTTCTTATTGTGTAGTAATTATTTCAGCTTTTATTTTCATAGTTTTTGATTCTTTTTTTCCCCCTCTAAAGCATATTGCGCTGTATGTCTGAAATGTGCTGTATAAATAAACCTTGATTTCATCATTAAAATGAAATATTTTTTAGAAAAAGTAGCTGTCCTAACTACTGCAGACCAAGGTTTTTTTCTGCCTTTGGAATGCAATACTCTAAGCACCATTATTTTCCAGTACATAAAAAAGTTGAGTAGACCATGTTGGGTGTGAAGTAAGATGGAAACCCTGTCAGTCACAGCCAATAGCGAGGCCCCATGAGGTATAACAGACTAGGCTTCCATTACCCATCACCCTATCCCCTCCCTCTGCAAACCCCACAAGTAAGCCTTTGAAAAATATAGGGTTACCTCGAAGCAAATCCCCCTGAAACTGAACACTTTTATCCCGTATATAGTCACTCATTGGCACGCGGTGCACTTACGTCTGAGAGAATTAAGAGCTATTTCTTGTATGGGGTGCAGAGTCCTCCACTGCTAGTCCGTAGTATTAAACAATGGCACGGTGACTTGCCTTTCTTTAATGAGCTCCATATTAACAAAAACCAGTAGATTATGATGCCACATTCAACTTCCATCCTAGGAATATGAAGCCGTTTGTAAATTCAAGTTTGGCACACAAAATAAACAAACAAATGCAAACAAATGAATTAGGTAATGCTCATTGGTACTGTACGTTCATTTGAAAATGGATGGTTAAGTCATGCCTGATGTCAGCATAAGCAAATGAAACCGATGGAAAAATGTGTGCACGCACACAGTTAAAGTATGCCGCACACACTCACTTTGGTGCTTTTTGTGTACCTTCCTAGCTACTTGCCCAGCCACACCCACATGACATTAGCTTACCAGAGAGCTACTGGCTGATCATCACACAAAATGTTCAGATTGGAGTGATTAGTGAGTCATTCTCCAGTGTGTAAATCCAGAACACCCCGAAGGGCAGCTCCCTCACACAACAGTGGGCATTGATTGATTACACATCCTCTACCACTGTCATCGAACTCATGGTTCTTCCTGACTCTGAATAGGAACGGAAATGTGGTGGATACGGTACATGGTACTCTTTCCTCCTTTCTCCTGCTTTCACGCTCACAAACACAGCATTATCTGGCCCGTAGGTGTATTCCTGAAATTCATCCGTGAGTGAAAACCCTTGATGATTTAGTGAGTGGACGAGTTGTAATCTCTGGACTTGACAGCCCGTAAACCCCCCTTAACAGACAGCCGTAAAACAGGGCCTGTGACAAGCAGCAAAAGCAGCTGAGAGAGCAGACTGCTCTAATCGGGCCTCTGGAGAGAGACCAACACATACGAAAAGGACCCCAGGATACTGTAACATACATCAGGCGCGACAGGGAGGCCCCATGCATGGTTTTAACAGGGACTCTCCCCAAGGCACCCTGTACAGGCGCAGGTGCATGGCTTCACGGAGTCATATGGACCGAGGCTAGGACCACAGCCCTTAACCCCCAGCAGTTTCACAGAGGAGGGCCTGAACAGGTTTTGGAATGTGCTTTCAATATGTACACTGACCAAAAATATAAATATAACACGCAACAATTTTGACAATTTTACTGAGTTACAATTCATAAAAGGAAATCAGTCAATTGAAATTAATTCATTCATCATTTAGAAATAGTTATTGAGAAACACTGACTCAAGAGTATATAGAGAGAGAGAGTGTGTGTGTGTGTGTGTGTGAGAGAGAGAGAGAGAGATTAACTGATTGAATCTTAGTTGTAATGATAATTGTAGGCACTTGTCACCATTAGTTAATGTTACAACACAGGACAGGAGAGTTAATCATATGCACAAATTGCAGACCATTTACTTTATTCAATGTTGAGTGCAAATTACAGGCCAATTACCTTATTTAATGTGTGTATAAAGATATTGCCCAATTATACTGCAAATTAATTGACCCCTTCAATATGAAATCATCAGTTTTATCAGTCTGAACATATGGTGTTGTTCACTGTCTGGTGTCCTTAGTTTTATTGACTAGATTGAGTCTGTAAAATGAGAGTAATTTTCAAAATAAAACAATCTTTCCTTCCAACTAAGATAAAAGGTTAAGTGATTTCACATGGTTCAATAAATTATTTAGGAAAAACAGAAATGTCTGGTTGGAAAATATAGCAACAGATGCAGAACCACTCCAAGATCAAGCTTGCCTGCCAGCCAAGGCTTTAGTGTAATCATTCCCTTGGACTTTTCTTCCTGTCTTTCAAAGAAAAGAAAGTCTCCCTTGGCTGTAGATTTAGAAAAGATGGAGAGGTTCGAACCTGCTAATGTCTTTTCATCATAATTTATGTACCATCTGTTCTGCTCAATCAGTACCTTGCAGACACCCAGCACTGTTTGTCTGGACTGTCTTCACTTCTAATGGATATTGTAGCACCTTTCAATTATAGTGCTTCCATTCACAATCAGCAAAAAGCACATACAAACCTAAGCTTCACTCTTGGCAAAAAGATGACTTATCTTCAGAAACAGGATGTGACATCACATTCTGCATTCATACATTTCCTGATAGTTCACTCAAAGGGAAGGAACTAGCTGGTACGGTTGTCTTCTTCTCCCTGCGGTGCACTATGATTCCAGGGCTCCTGCCCATTTGGACAGTGGTGTGTTGATTCTCTTGAAGGAAGCTGTTTTTAATGGCACACAGATCAGTGAATTCCTCTGTCCTGTGAGATTACTCTCCCTCGCTCTCTGAACTTCACAAACCTGAAGTCAACCCTATATTATTTCTAAAATGCTTTGGTTAAAAGTCGACATTAACCGTTTTGTGCTGTATGTAGTCAGTACCACCTTCAAATTCGAATCTATACCTGTAGCTAATTGGTAGTTCCGGATGTGAGACCACATTCCTTTAGCAAAGCGAGCAATGTGTGTATCAAAGATATTCCCTCAGCCTCCTGGATACTTTCTGGACATGTTTTATAGGAGGATTTTTTTTAAACAAGAGCTATCCATTGGGGAAACTCAACTAGGAAATTACTGTACCCTATGACCAAGAGCTAAAGGATAAAGTTGGTGCTATGGCAACAAGTGGCATGTTCTCTCTGTGCCAACACCACTCAGGTGGCAGTGTCCATAAGGCATACATTTTCTGTGGAATACTCTGTAAAGGAGCCATACCGTTAGAACTGCCCAGAGTTAAGACTTGTCCATGTTCGCCACCACAAGATTTGTAACATTATTGGCAAATCGAGAAATGCCTCCCAGAAGGGAATAGCGTTTGTCAATTTAAAGTCAACAACATCGGTTGCATTGCTCAAGTGAACTACATGTATCCACCCGAAGCCATCCGTGACCTCTTTTTGCTACGTTTTTCCAGAATTGTCAAAATCACTCTAACGTCTTGGGGAACACAACAATCAAAAACTGCATTTAGCCGTCTTTTTACGGATTAGCTATTGGGGATTACTATTGGATGAAGATTGGACATAATTCGTTTTACATCCGAGGGCCTTTTGGCTGCAGAAACGTGTGCAACGCCAGATTTTATATGAAAGAAATGTGTGTGCAATGTTGGAACGTCACGAAATGCGCAGCTTGTTTTTGAGTTTGAGTGATGCAAGTCTAATTGTGTCTGGCTCTTTCAAGAAAAAAAAAATGTTCTTCTTGAGAACACTGAGTGAAATTCTGAATTCATGACTAGGACCAGGCTTATTCTATAATAATGATATTAACCCAATGTCCCAGCATAGAGGTTCCTCCATTGCCCTGGTGGCCAAAGTGCAAAGTGCACCTGTCAGACAGAGATATCAGACGCAAAATGTAGACCTGGCCTGTCAGAGGGAACTTAAGGTTAGCCTCCCTAGTCTTTTGATGGGGAGTGAATGATGTGTGTAGTCTTTCCTATCTACACACTCTGTCTGATGTGTAATATTGTGATACCTGATAGTGCTCTCACTACTAACAAAAGCAGAGCATGGCGTCAACCCATGTCTGTGGATATTAAACAACGCTCAGGCTGGGTTGGAGGGGATTAGAAAAGTCCATGTATGGTTGGCGTGGGCTGCGGAAGGCAGCAACAGGGGACACCTGCATAGAGTCCAGAAGCTGCGGGGTCTAGCTCAGGACTTATGGGTGCTGTCACAGGGACCAGGGCCATGTCCTTACTCTCTGACAGGGTGACAGGTCCCAGAAAGAAGCCTGGTAATGAGGCTGTCCATCTCACAGACAACCTGCAGTGCCTCCACTTCTCCGAGCAGCGCCAGGTCATCCTCTCCTCTTCAGACTCCACGTCTCCTCTCAAAACAGCTAGCTAGCATTAACCTGCATTAGCCAGTATTTGGGTTGAATACTTATACACTTCTGTAAAAACACAACGGAACCAATGATTTCAAAAGTGCAGACTCTGCACATCAGGCAAGATAAATCAAGCGCACCAACTATTAGAATGAAGGGGAAAAAATGCTCCAGGTTTCGTTAGCACTAACATCCAGGCTAGCAGTAACCTGTCCTGTTCAATTAGCTTCAGCATTGTGCCTCGTCTTGTCATAGAACTCAATGTCATTTATGGGATGCTGGACATTGGATATAGTATGGTTAACTTCGAGATTATGAAATCCTGTAACAAACCAAACATGGCATTTTGTATTTGCTCAGTCAGGCAATTGTGCTCGCCCAGTTGTATGGTCAGCAGGAATCCGTGGTATGTAGACTGTGGTGGTTAAAGGGATACTGGGAGATATTGAGATTTAAGTTGTTTTTCTACTTACCCAGAGTCAGACAAACTGGAAACCATTCTTATGTCTCTGCGTGCAGTGTGGAGATGATTGCAAGTGCAATTGCTGGAAGTCTCGCGGTAGGGGAGACTGGGGTTGGTTGTTACACTTTTTAGTAATTAATGGATTTCTCAGCACCAGTAAATCTTACAATAACAGTTTCAATATTAGGAGAAAGACCAATGTTATAAGCCATTAAACACACTCTGTCCACTTTTGACAACCAGCCCCATTCTGGGGTTGGTTGCCACACAGCATGTGTGTGGTTGGTTGTCACAATGTTTGCCATTTGTTTTCCAGCAACAATTTAACCAATTGTCTAAAGTTGAAGAAAAAGTAAAGCAGTTGAATATTTGCTTTGACATTGTCATTCTTACTCCACTCAAATTGTCACATCAATGCTTAATATAACAAGTAACCATCTGATATTTAGATAAAAATGTAATATTTTGATCAAGTGAAAAAGTAAAGCTGTAAAAAAAAAATCTAACAGTATCAGGTGTGTGTATGCCTAAATGCATGTGTGTGTGAATGTTGACGACCAAATCTGAACCAATCACAGTTTGGACAGCACAGCAGAGTGTATTTTTTCCCCATTTTACCTGGCAAGTCAGTTAAGAACAAATTCTTATTTTCAATGTCAGCCTAGGGGACAGTGGGGAAGGGGGCGTTAACTGCTTTGTTCAGGGGCAGAAAGACAGATTTTTTACCTTGTCAGCTCTGGGATTCGATCTTGCAACCTTTCGGTTACTCGTCCAATGCTCCAACCACTAGGCTACCTGCTGCCCCTGTAATCAGTACAGTAAAGCAGAGCACAGTAGATTACAGTACAGTATAAAGAAATTAATTACACAACCCCCCCATCCTTGATTTTGAGCAATAAACACTGTGACAAACAATCTGTGAGATAACCAACCCTTGTTTCCCCTGCAGTAGCCAGCTCCTCTCAAAAACAGGGAAATACACCTTCTAACTACTCCAAAGCTGTGTGGCTGGTCATTTATAGTCTTACAAAGGCATACATAGTCATCAATATTTTAGAAATGTGTAACTTTTAATGATAGTCCTAAAATCCTGTCCACTTCCTCATTCTCTGTCCCGTTGTTGCATTGAGATGCATAGAGATGTATAGAGAGCGCAACATTGTATCTGTCTCAATGGCTCTGCCCGTGCACTCATAGACGCCATAATGGGACAGACACAACACTGCAATCTCTATGCATCAAAGCGACAGATTTTTCTTTTTTAAACTAACAAGGAGTAGGCCTATGCTTTTAACCATTTTCTTTAACAAAAGCCACAATATCCTCACATACCTGCTCAATTCGAGCCCTAGTTTTAATTTAGCACACCATGGTCTTCACTGACCCTGAGATATTTAAAGAGTGCATGGTGACTGAAGGAATTGGCTGACAAAATCTATGGATAATAGACCTCTTAAAATCAGGACTCTTTAAATTATTCAGGCCTTCTCAAATCAGTCTACTGTCAGCACCCGTGCGCTGTCAATCTCCGCGGCTGCTGCTTCTTTGTAATGTAAGTTGTAAATTACTCGAATATGGCTTATTGTGAGGTCAATGACGGTGATAAATAGCTTCATTATGGGCAACAAAAAATATTGTTTTTATTCAAATAAATTATTGCATTAGCAAGCTTACCTCCGGTCCTCCTTCTCATCTTCGCACTCCCCTCTCAAACTCAACAGACATCAGTAGGCCTAGTCCACATGCACACAGTGCATCTTTGGGATTTAAAAAAAAAGTTTTTTCGGAAGAAGCCTCCTGAAGTGCCAGCATACACAACACAGTCATTGGTTAGGCAGCAAGAAAGGGTTTAAAACCTGTTGTGACTAGGGGGCAGTATTTTCATTTTTGGAAACAAACGTTCCCGTAGTAAAAGGGATATTTTGTCAGGACAAGATGCTAGAATATGCATATAATTGACAGTTTAGGATAGAAAATATTGTCTGTGAGTATAACAGAACTGATGTTGCATTCGAAAGCCTGAGAAAAATCCAATCCGGAAGTGCCTCATGTTTTGAAAGCGCTGCGTTTCTATGCACTATTGAGCAGTGAATGGGCTATCAACCAGATTACTCTTTCTCCGTATTCCCAAAGGTGTCTACAGCATTGTAACGTAGTTTTACGCATTTATGTTGAAGAATACCCGTAAGCGGCTACATTGCGCAAGTGGTCACCTGATGCTCCCAGAGAGATTCTCGCGTAAAATACAGAGGTAGCCATTACTCCAATCGGTCCTACTGAAAAACGAATTGTCCCGATGGATATATTATCGAATAGATATTTGAAAAACACCTTGAGGATTGATTATAAACAACGTTTGCCATGTTTCTGTCGATATTATGGAGCTAATTTGGAATATTTTTTGCCGTTTTCGTGACTGTAATTTACGGGCGATTTCTCAGCCAAACATGAAGAACAAACGGAGCTATTTCGCCTACAAAAATAATATTTTTGGAAAAAAGGAACATTTGCTATCTAACTGGGAGTCTCGTGAGTGAAAATATCCAAAGCTCATCAAAGGTAAACGATTTAATTTGATTGCTTTTCTGATTTCCGTGACCAAGTTACCTGCTGCTAGCTGGACAAAATGCTATGCTAGGCTATCGATAAACTTACACAAATGCTTGTCAAGCTTTGGCTGTAAAGCATATTTTGAAAATCTGAGATGACAGGGTGATTAACGAAAGGTTAAGCTGTGTCTCAATATATTTAATTTGTGATTTTCATGAATAGGAATATTTATGTCCGTTGCGTTATGCTAATTAGTGTCAGGCGATGATTACGCTCCCTCATGCGGGATGGAGAGTCATTAGAGGTTAAATCAGCAAGATCAGTACAGGCCGGGGCTCGTGATTAAGAATGTCTATACACTGCACTGTGTAATCAAGCAATAAGGCAATGTTGGCAATATATCACAAGCCCCAGAGGTGCCTTATTACTGTTATAAACTGGTTACCAACGTAATTAGAGCATTACAATTACATGTTTTTTCATACCCGTGGTATACAGTCTAATATACCATGGCTTTCAGCCAGCATTCAGGCCTTGAATCATCCAATAAGCAACTAACTCTAAAACCCTGATCAATCTGACATTTAATCGATTACAAATTACATGACCCTCCCCTGGACTAAATAAAAATATATTAAAACCTCCCCCTGACTGAATTTTAAAAAGCATGACCCTCCCCCATTTTCCTCAAGGTAACAATTATTTACATTTCGACCGCTCCCTTACTACAGTACGTATAGCTTCGTAAAACTATAAATTACCAATCTCCAAACTGCACGCAGAGACATAAAAAAGGTTTTCCTTAATGTTGAAATCTCGCAGTATCCCTTTAAGAAGTGTGTTGGGAGTGGTCACCTCTTCAGTCATTACTGAACACAACCCAATGCCTCTCTGAAAAGGCCAACTCCGCCCTAGGTGGGATTACCGCCTCAAAACCATGAAGACTCCAACTTCATGGCATTCTTCTTTAATGAGGGCGTGGTGAGATCAAACAGGATCGTTCTCCTACTTCGGAAGGGGCTGATCTGGGTGGCCATTACTGTGATATTAGGGTACTTCTAGAATACTTCATTTTTTTTCCCTACACTATTTGTTTGTGATCAACAGCAGTTTTGCTATAGGGTTGTGTTACCAAGAATTGTTATTGTGTTTTCTCGTTGAATTCTTTATAAAGTGATAAGTGATGAGAACCACTGGCACGTCTGTCAGGGTTAAGCCTTTTCTTTGTTAATGGTTAATGGGGTTTATTAGCCAGATGCATAGCATTGAAGTTTGAGAATCAACAACATGCTCTGTGAATTTCAACACCTGCGCTACACTCCCCCATAAAAACCAGTATGTATGCCTCATTCCCTGGAATGACTTAATGGCATATTAGGCTCTATCACGTCCCCATAGACTGGGGCTCCAGGTTTCTCTGACTCGCTGCTGACATTCAATATTTGTCCGTGTTTATCTAGGGATCGGCGTTGTCATGGTTTTCCGAGGACTCTTGAGATGACCTCAAGATGACTGTCAGGAAGCTGTAGAATAATATGTAAGCTGAGGTCGTTTTATTTAATATGACAGGCTTCTTGTGATTACGTAATGCTATATCAATAAGCAGTTCACTTATTTCTTAAGTAATTAGAGTGTGGGCCTAAGCATTACGGGACATTTGAAGTAAGGTGCAATGAGCAACCATAAAATGTTCAAAAAATGTACTTTATTACTGCAGCCCAGCGAGATTATCTAGGGAAAATGGATTACATATTTTGTAAGAATTTGAAATTGTAAACAGGAATAAAGGCAGAATAATAGTGAACATGTGTTGTTAGCTCTTTGGACTGGTGAAATGCATGTGGACCTCTCTGGCTCACGCCTGCCTTCAAAACAGTGTTTCCTTTTAACATGTTTGACTTTACATTAACATTAAATATGAACTGTATTACTGTACTATATTGTATTATACTGTATTGACGGACTGGAATTACGCACATCGTTCAAACCATGATAAAGCAGAAGACACACGCAATTCTGGAGCAGCACATGCGGCCTACAAAGTTACAAAAATAGGTTAGTGAATTTGATTTTAATTTTGAAATATAATAGGGCCTTATTGTGTAATTAGTAGGCTGGCGCATACAGTTGAAGTCTGAAATTTACATACACCTTAGCCAAAACTCAAAACTACGTTTTCACAATTCCTGACATAAAATCCTAGTAAAATTCCCTGTCTTAGGTCAGTTAGGACCACCACTTTATTTTAAGAATTTGAAATGTCAGAATAATAGTAGAGAGAAAAATTTATTTCAGCTTTTGTTTCTTTCATTACATTCCCAGTGGGTCAGACGTTTACATACACTCAATTAGTATTTGGTAGCATTGCCTATACATTGTTTAACTTGGGTCAAACATTTCAGGTAGCCTACCAAGCATCCACAATAAGTTTGGCCCATTACTCCTGACAGAGCTGGTGTAACTGAGTCAGGTTTGTAGGCCTCCTTCCTTGCACACGCTTTTTAAGTTCTGCCAACAAATTTTCTATAGGATTGAGGTCAAGGCTTTGGGATGGCCACTCCAATACCTTGACTTTGTTGTCCTAAAGCCATTTTGCCACAACTTTTAAGTATGCTTGGGGTCATTGTCCATTTGGAAGACCCATTTGCAACCAAGCTTTAACTTCCTGACTGATGTCTTGAGATGTTGCTTCAATATATCCACATAATTTTCCTGCCTCATGATGCTCTCTCTTTTGTGGAAGTGCACCAGTCCCTCCTGCAGCAAAGTACCCCCACAACATGATGCTGCCACCCCCATGCTTCACGGCTGGGATGGTGTTCTTCGGCTTGCAACGCTCCCCCTTTTTCCTCCAAACATAATGATGGTCATTATGGCCAAACAGTTATATTGTTGTTTCTTCAGACCCGAGGACATTTCTCCAAAAAGTACGATCTTTGTCCCCATGTGCAATTGCAAACCGTAGTCTGGCTTTTTTATGGCGGTTTTGGAGCAGTGGCTTCTTCCTTACTGGGTGGCCTTTCAGGTTATGTCGATATAGGAATCATTTTACTGTGGATATAGATACTTTTCAACCTGTTTCCTCCAGCATCTTCACAAGGTCCTTTGCTGTTGTTCTGGGATTGATTTGCACTTTTCGTACCAAAGTACGTTCATCTCTAGGAAACAGAACGCTTACCCACTTACATACGCTTACATACATACTTGCATACCATTATTTGTGCAGATGAACGTGGTACATTCAGGTGTTTGGAAATTTGCTGAGGTCTTGGCTGATTTCTTTTTGATTTCCCCATGATGTCAAGCAAAGAGGCACTGAGTTTGAAGGTAGGCCTTGAAATACATCCACAGGTACACCTCCAATTGACTCAAATTATGTCAATTAGCCTATCAGAAGCTTCTACAGCCATGACATCATTTTCTGGAATTTTCCAAGCTGTTTAAAGGCACAGTCAACTTACTGTATGTAAACTTCTGACCCACTGGAATTGTGATACAGTTAATTATAAGTGAAATAATCTGTCTGTAAACAATTGTTGGACAAATTACTTGTGTCATGCACAAAGTAGATGTCCTAACCAACTTGCCAAAACTATAGTTTGTTAACAAGAAATTTGTGGAATGGTTGAAAAACGAGTTTTAACGACTCCAACCTAAGTGCATGTAAACTTCCGACTTCAACTGTATATACCGTTCATTTTATATATATTAGCCTATCTGCTCTTTCTCGCTCTATTGTTGCTTCATTCCTTCCTGGCTTTCAACAGTTAAATGAAATAAGTTTTGTTGTCCTTATCTTCATCCTTCTCATGACATCCTTGAATAATATAAGACTAGAATTAGACGCAGAAGACTTTCACTTCTCTTCACCAGGATTGAATGGTTATGGGTCTGAATGAATAACTGCGACAGCCATCACGTGTTCACTCTTCTTTCAAACTACCTGTGAGTTCTATTGGCTGCTGTCTTTAACCTTCAGAACAAAAGAGCTTGTGTCCCTCTTCGAATAGTCTATTTGTATAAGAAGTGCAAAACAAATTATATCCAACAAGCTTTTCGAGTCTAGCTATTCCTGCATGGGACTCCAAGAGTTAGGGAGCGTTTTTTTATGGAGAGGCCAGCGACGTACAGGTGCTTGGGTATTGTGCAAGAGACAGAGTCTATAAGTTAGACGCTTATTATGCACAACTCATTTTTTATTTGCTAAAAAACAGGCTAATACTGCATTGAATGTATTACCTGAAAGAGGTAGGCTAGGACATCTATATATAGGCCTATATATCAATCTAGAACAGGATTCTATATTTTGGATGCAATTTGAATGGAGTTGATGGAGAGAAAGAAAGACTTTGAGAGAGTGCTTGATGGGCACTGATTCAAAGCAACGATATTAGAGTGATATGCTGTTTTAAAACTCTGGAGTGGTAATAAAATAAAATAAATCTTTTAAATGGAAAAACAAGGTGACCCCCAAAAGCCAGATGGAGATGGGTAAATTAGAGACACATTCGGTCTTTATATTACTGTAGCTTAGGCTATGCTGCAGCAAATGTAGGCCTGCCTGTTACAAGACAAAAAGTAACCATGAGATGATAGGTCTACATGCTTTGTGAACTGTGCTCTATACTGAGAATGGCAGTCTGTCCCCACCCTGAGTGTTGATTCTTCATGCATCATTCATCATTCATCGCATATCATTTAACAGTTCCATTTCACGCCATGCTGATCATATCAATCATTTATTAGAATTTACCGGTTTCTCACAGTTATTTATCCCGGGAAACGGGAGTGGATTTGGGTGGTAAATCCCGGTAACTCTCGGTAACCGAGTTCCTGCTATTCAACCCTCGTTCCCACGGATCAGAAGAGACCTATGGAGACTTTGGTCCTCTTTCTGTAGTTTTCTCTCTCTCTGCTGGTCCAATCAGACTGACCTGCCATAAGGTGTTTAAAGGTCGAGGGACGTTCCCACAGGAAATGACTGCTTTTAGGAACATGGATGGATCCGGCCTCCATGCTCTTTCCTGCTCCACAAACACAGCTCAGCCAGACCGGCGGCCATGATGGATGAAACAGGCAGACTAGCCCTACCTCCGTCTTATTTATGGGACCAGAAAGCTACACATGGAACAGTGAATGTCATTACACAGGAAGGGTAGAAAAAAAAACATCTGACATTGAAATGAACTACATGTAACAGTTATGCTGGAAATGGGGAGTGATAGCTGTTTGTAATATGGACATTCCAGAGCTTGAGGTAATGCCGACCACCAGACCCTATTTCATTTTTCAGTCTGGTCTTTGGATCATGTTGTTCGTCCGTGGATACTGATACAAAGCCTTGTAAGTGTTGTATAGTTGTCCAACTTCTCTGTATCTCTGGCTGGGTACCCAGGCAGTAATAACGACCTGTATTCATTAGGATGGGGTGAAAATTGGTTTGCTCCTGGTTGGGTCTTTGGAGTTTCTAACTGTGACATGAGCAACTGGAATCACGCACTGTATGGTTCAGGATGGTTTGGCTCAGCAGGGTGTGTCGATGGGCTCAAATTATTGTGGGATCATGCACAACAAGTGTTTTACCACTCTTGGCATTGATACAGTACAGCAGGAGTTTGTTGAACCTTTTGTTACAAGGTTTATGTAGGCTGGAGAAAATGGCAAAATATTTTATGGAAGAATGGAAATGTAAAAAGTCACATTTCCCTTGCTGCTTTCGTCTGTATTCAATCACGTTATCAGAGTTCCACCTTAGAGTAATTCATTTGTGTGTATTGGACGCTAAACTGTTGACAAAACAAAATCAGGTTAGATTGGAAGAATATATTTCTAAAACTACTCTGCTTTGACCAAAATGTAAAATATGATCAAGTGTATAATAAAATAATGTACTGCAGGCAATATAGAGATTTGTCTTGAAAGACCTGTCCCTCAAAGGATGTTATGTATTTGGCAAAGAAAATGCCCTTGCAGTTTACAAAGGCTATTATTCACATTAGTTTAAAAGAGATTTTAGCCAGTGAGGTTGTTCCTAGTGATACGGACATCAGTGTATTGCTAACAGTACATCTTGCTTCACTGTCTCTGTCCCATACCTGGCTCGATCCCCTGCTCACAGACACACGACTGCCCTCTGTGACAACATACCAACAGTTTGAGCTATCAAAAAATATCTAATTCGATAGCTCCATCGGAGACATTTCAAGCAAGCTGTGGAGTGAGCTTATGGTACCCTTCTAAACTCGCTAGATAGTGAGCGACACTGGCAGCTGAGCCCAACTGGCAATCCGGGTCATGGCACCAGTGAACCATATGTTTCTTAAAGATTGGTGAGAATGTGGTTGTCCTATAGTAATTTTGCATACAACCTTCCCACAAGTTCCTGGGAATGATGCAGGATAGATGCTTGGCTTTCGAACATTCTCAGCACATTTAAGTGGAACAAAAAAAAGGAACAATTTTTTTTACTAAAAGTTCAAACATGGTTACATTTAATTTAATTTTTGGTAATGTTCTAGGAATGTTTTCTAACTGGTTTGACATTGGTAACTGTTCTCAAATAGTTCAGAGAACATTAAGAACAAAGTTCTTCTATGGGAATTTCACTACTTCAGCATGGATATATTTGGCTGTTTTCACTGCATAACAATTAGAAGTTGTTCCTTTTCAGGTTTAGAAGAAGTGACTGCTAAATGCTAACTCCCATTCGTATAAGCTGGTAGCATAGCTAGCATACAGAAATTGGTGGTGTTAGTCAAAATTGTGTTTAACTGCAATACCTGTTAAGACTGTGTAAGGGAGGCGAAGTCAGGTGCAGGAGAGCAGAGTAGAGTAAACAGGCACACTTTTATTCCGTTCAACAATAGGCACAAAAATGACATAAGTGCCCAAAAACACAGAACATAAACTATAAAAGCATTGCGCATGAACATACACCATTTAACAATGAACAATTACACACATGATGGGGAACAGAGGACTAAATACATGTATATTGATTGGGGAATGAAAATCAGGTGTGTATGGAACAAGACAAAACAAATGGACATATGAAAAATGGAGCAGCGATGGCTAGCAAGCCGGTGACGTCGATCACAGAATGCCGCCGAACAAGGAGAGGAGCCGACTTCGGCGGAAGTCGTGACAATACCATTGACTGGTGACGATGACATGAACATGTATTGGGGTTGACATCCATACAGGCATTATACTCTGATTTTTACCTCAACATAATGTGAAATACACATAGCCTAAATATAGTCTAATTCCGCTTGTGGGCAAAGAGGAGAATTTTGGGATCATTCCCCAAGGCAGCTTTCCCCCACACGTTTCCATGGCATTTCCATTGTTTTGGTAGAGCTGCATAGACCTCTTTACCGCATCTATAATGTTTTCTGCAGGTTTCTTCACGATTCTATTTAAAGTAGTGTTCTCAGAATGTTGAGAGAACGGTAAGAAACAATGTTCTTCTGTGGGAATTTCAGTACTTCAGCATAACTTTTTCTGCAGGTTACCTCATGATTCTATGTATAGTTGTAAAGGATTTCCTTGTCTTCTTCCGAAGAGGAGAGGCGAAAAGGATCGGAGGACCAATATGCGCATGGTAAGTGTCCATGGTTCTTTTAATAAGAAATAGTAAACATGAACAACTGAATACAAACACAATAAATGTGGAATGAACGAAACCCAAAACAGTACCGTGTGGTGAAAATCACAGACACGGAAACAAACACCCACAAACACACAGTGAAACCCAGCCTACCTAAGAATGATTCTCAATCAGAGACAACTAGTGACACCTGCCTCTGATTGAGAACAATACTAGGCCAAAACATAGAAATCCCCAAATCATAGAAAAACAAACATAGACTGCCCACCCCAACTCACACCCTGACCATACTAAATAATGACAAAACAAAGGAAATAAAGGTCAGAACGTGACAATAGTCATGTTCTCAAAACAGTAAGAAAACTTTCCATAATAGCATGAAATTTGTAACGTTCAAAGAACATTCTAAGAACGTTATTTAAAAACATATGCAGTACATTCTGTTCTCAGCATCGAACAACTCTCTATATTCTCTATCTTGTTACTTGTGTTCAGGTGTGTTGGCCTCGCTCTCTAATTGGCCACACCTGATCTTAATGAGTGCTTTTTAAAAATGTTTTATTTTGGCACCATGCCACAATTTAAAAAAAAAAAACGTGTTTACATTTTAATTCCCATGTGTCTTATCTGTTCAAAACAGTTAACTTAAGCTAGCGGTGTTATTCAAAATGTTACTGAAACATTCAGTGAATGATTTAAGGAAGTTATCAAAAAACCTCCTGATAACCATAGCATTTAATTGAAAATATTCACAACATTTAGAGAATGTTCACCGAACGTTATTTGATTAACTTCGAATAACCTATAATTTCCATTCTCAGAACTTTAATAAAACCCAGAAAACCTTCAGGGAACCCTAATAAAACATTCTCTGAACATCCCAACAACCTAAAAATGAACATTCCCAGCACAGGCAATATTTTCACCTCCGCTTTTACCAGTCAGGAAACCTATCGCTTTTTTTCCCAGCACGAATGTGAAACCAAAAACAACTTCTAAGGAACCAAACGGGGTTGCTGGGAAGTGTGCTGCTATCAGCACATTGTATTTCGCTCCACTGTCCTTGTACCCATACCAGGCTCGAACCAGTGATCCCCTGCTCGCAGACACATGTGACCGCACTCCTTAACAACATACCAAAGCTATCAAAAAATATCTCATTAGATTGCTCCATCTGAGACAATTCAAGCTAGCTGTGTCATGAGCTTATGTTATTTCCTGCACAAGTCAATGACAGGCTAGCATTTCTATATGAGAAACCTATTGACCTTCTAGACTAGAACTAAGACTACGCACAGTAGCCTTGTGTGGGTTGCTAACACAGTTAATTAGCCATGCTCTCGGCCAGGGACGGATCCACAGACATCTGTTTGCAGGATCAGCTCGCTCTCTCTCTCTCTCTCTCTCTCTCTCTCTCTCTCTCTCTCTCTCCTCGTTGGAGGTATGAAATGGTCAGTTTGCCCCCTGTTCCTTCCTCTGGGTCAGATATGAGTACGAGGGGAGAAATCGCAACATGCCACGGCAACAACACCAGATGATCTGAGGCCTCCCTTACACCCTCTGAGCGCCTGTGAAAAAATGGAGTGTGGAGCGGGCTTAGGGAAAAAGGGAAGGATGGGAGGACGGGGGTGGGGAGAGATGGAGAGATGCAGAGGATTTCACAATAAAGATGGTGAAGAGTTAGGCTGCTCATTGACAGAATGGAAAAATCCTCTCCTCAGTTAAATGGTAGACTGTGAGTCATGACACGGAGCCCTCTCGCTCACAGAGCCATTTTATGAACAATTAGCCGTAGCTGTCAAAACACTACTGTAGTAATCCACCGCACCCAGGCCCAGCTTCCCTCAACTTGCCTGGCACTGCTCTCATCCCCACCATGAATGCCTATGTGAGAAAAGAGGAAAGGGGAGACCTTGGCAACGTGTACCCATACATCCATCATACCATCGTCTGTCGAGCAGAATGTCGCCCAAAGAAATGAGCTGAATACACATCACTGAGCTTTTCAGAAGAACATGGAAACACTTAGCTTTGAAAAGCAAATATTCGTTTCAGGGCACCGTAAGGCCTGACGGGCCCAATCAGAATGATGCATTTCACTCAACAAAACAGGGAGGAGTTTATGAATTTCACCCAGATTAGATTTTGGAAAAACCGTGTGATACAACTCCTCAACTGCCCAAACCCATTCCGTCGTTGACATTACAGCAGGGCTTGGAGCAAGACTTAAGTGAATTACTTATACAATTCCAGAGGCTGTCTGTCATCTGATAAGGAGCTGGAGAGCTGAATTGATCCTGATCTTAAACTCTCCTAAGTCCAGCAGATCCTGAAGATATCTGGAGCCCAGTCTCTCCTGGGCCACACGGCTAGGAAGCAATTTCCACTGCAGTTTTACTGATTGCCTCGTGTTCCTCGAAGTGGGGTCAAGAACGAGTCTAATCAGAATAACTAACAGCATTAAAACAGCTTCCACATGGTACACAATCAGAGAAGTGTTTAGTGTGTGATTGAAATAAAATAATACTATGTTGAGAGAAAGAGAGGACTGGTGAATATACTGAGCCCCCCCCCCCCCCATTGAAGGATGAAGTAAACAAAGGCACCGGCTTGTCTATGTTACCGGACATAAAAGTGAACAGCATATTTTTTATGCCATTATTGTTATGGTGGAATAAATGCTTAAAAAAAGATCACAGTTGACCTCGTTGAACTGGAGTCACAAGATTGTTGTGCAATGTCAGTGGACTGAACTGGTGTTTAGTTATGTTTGTGGTTTCTGGAGATACCACTCGTGAGGCTAACCTTGGACCCCAACCAATAGACTGGCACAAAGTCAGCCTTGGAGTAAATAGACTGGCACCTTTCTGAAACGCGGGGGAACAAGGGAACTGGGGAACCAGGCTAAACCTACAGTATGTGTTGAGAGCTGAGGTAATGCCACAGAGACTTATTAAAGTCATGGACACAACATGTGTCGTCATATGCTCGCTCCAATCCAACAGATTTCTGTCATGTTCAAAATCAGCTGACATGCCCATAAAAGTGATGAGAAGTGGGAGGGAGCGCCATGGATGGTGCCAGGCCATAAATCCATCGCCAACACAGTGGGGCTCAGAGAGGACTTCGAGGGAAATCACTTGATTCATACTGTTAACTGCTTCTCTGAGAAGTAGAACTATGAGGGAATTTGTTTGTTGGAAAATGTCTGCCTACTGAGGGCAGTAAATGTTTTTCCTCATGGGAGATATAATCCCTAACATACCATGACTACCACACACTCAAATACTTTGCTCCTGTTTCAAAAGGTCCCACTAAAATGAATCTTTCTGCATGCTTTAAACGAAGCAAGCATTAACAATCACTCCTCCTGTTTGATTATTTACTACTTATGCTAATTCTAACTGGCTTACTGAAAACCTGCATGAGACTCAAATGTGTTCGATGACCACTGTGTGTGTGTGTTCTCGCTCACGCATGTGGGTACTTGTACATGTGTGTCTTATAGTGTGTCACACGTGTGGTCATCGATGTCAAAATTGCAATGATAGTAACTCTGTCCATGACTCAATAAGTAAAAACAGTCAGGTTCATTCAAGCACCATCTGAACTTGACACAGCGGCTGATAGGAACCTCTGAATGTCATTGAGTGAGACAGACATATTTCGGAGATTATGAAAGCAGGCAATTATTTCTAAGCCATCCCTTCCCTCTGGCCTGGGAGGGGTGGGGTTGGTCTTAAGTCGTGCTTAACCCTGGTATAAGCTAGAAAACTTGTCCTCTTTTCTTCCACGTGGATGATATTCCATCCTTATATTTACCCAACTAGCACATTTGTTTCCTTGGAAGTTGTGGGAATGTAAGTTTTTGATTTCCCATTGGTTCTGGGAACAAAGTCATATGTTTCCTGACTGGTAAAACTGAAAGTTATTTAAATGTTCTGAGAACGGAAGTCAATATTTCGCCTGTTCTGAGAAAGTAAATTTTTTTAAGGTTGCAGGGAGGTTTCTGCAAACCTTTTATTATGGTTCCCTAAGAGTTTTCTTGTGAGGTTTTATTCACTATTTGAGGATGGAAATGATAGGTTATTCGAAGTTAATTAAATAACATTACATGCTTTGGACACCAATCACAGACAGGACACATGGAAATTCATTTTCTTAGGCATTAATCATGTAAACATTAATCTCACTCTCTACCACAACTGCTGTCTTGACTTCTGAATGCTCGGCTATGAAAAGCCTATTGACATTTACTCCTGAGGTGCAATATACCTGTTGCACCCTCTACAACCACTGTGATTATTATTTTACCCTGCTGGTCATCTATGAACATTTCAACATCTTGAAGAACAATCTAGCCTAAATGGCCATGTACTCTTATAATCACCACAGGCACAGCCGGAACAGGACTGGCCACCCCTCAGAGCCTGGTTCCTCTCTCGGTTTCTTCCTATGTTCCTGCCATTTCAAGTGAGTTTTTCCCTGCCAACATCTGCATTGCTTGCTTTTTTAACCTCTTGAAACTCTAGGGGTGCAATTTCATTTTTGGATGAAAAACGTTCCCGTTTTAAACAAGATATTTTGTCACAAAAAGATGCTCGACTATGCATATAATTGGTAGCTTTGGAAAGAAAACACTCTGACGTTTCCAGAACTGCAAAGATATTTTCTGTGCGTGCCCTAGAACGTGAGCTTCAGGCAAAACCAAGATGAGACGGCATCCAGGAAATGAGCAGGATTTTTGAGGCTCTGTTTTCCATTGTCTCCTTATATGGCTGTGAATGCGAGAGGAGTAAGTCTGCTCTTTCTGTCGTTTCCCCAAGGTGTCTGCAGCATTTTGACGTATTTGTAGGTATATCATTGGAAGATTGACCATAAGAGACCTCATTTACCAGGTGTCCGCCCGGTGTCCTGCGCCGAAATTGGTGCGCAAAAGTCAGCTGCAAGTATTTTTCCACAGAATTCAGAGAAGAATGCAGGCTTCCACGAACGATATATCAATGAAGAGATATGTGAAAAAACACCTTGAGGATTGATTCCAAACAACGTTTGCCATGTTTCGGTCGATATTATGGAGTTAATTCGGAAAAGGTTTGACGTTGTAGGTGACTGAATTTTCGGTTCGTTTCGGTAGCCAAATGTGATGTACAAAACGGAGCGATTTCTCCTACACACAGACGCTTTCAGGAAAAACTGCGCATTTGGTATGTAACTGAGAGTCTCCTCATTGAAAACATCCGAAGCTCTTCAAAGGTAAATTATTTTATTTATTTGGTTATCTGGTTTTTGTGAAAATGTTGCGTGCTAAATGCTACTCAAAATGCTAAGCTAGCTTAGCATACTCTTACACAAATTAGTCAATTGCTATGGTTCAAAAGCATATTTTGGAAATCTGAGATGACAGTGTTGTTAAGAAAAGGCTAAGCTTGAGAGCAGGCACATTATTTTCATTTTATTTGCGATTTTCAGAAATCGTTAACGTTGCGTTATGCTAATGAGCCTGAGGCTTTAGTCACGATCCCGGATCCGGGATGGGGAGTTTCAATATTCTTAATAACCCCACCTAACTACCCCTCCACTCAAACACACACACACACACACAAACTAACTCACACTCACCTCCCCCTCAGGGAGTTAAAAAGGTTTGGCATGGGCCCTCAAATCCTCAAAATGTTCCACAACTGTACTGTATACCATTGACAGCATCTTGACTGGCTGCATCATTTCTTGGTATGGCAATAGCACTGCCTCAATCGCATGGAGCTAGAGAGGGTGGTGTGGACAGCCCAGTACATCACTGGTGCAGAGCTCTATGCCATCCAGGACTGCTATATCAGGCGGTGTGAAAGGAAGGTCCAGAAAATCGCTAAAGACTCCAACCACCCAAGCCATAGACTGTTCTCTCCGCTTCCATACGGCAAGCGATACCGGTGCAATAAGTCTGACACCAACTGGCTCCTGAACAGCTTTTATCCACATGCCATAAGACTGCTATATAGCTAACTATATGGCTAACAAAATGGATATATGGATTATCTGTGTTGACCTTTGTATTTTATTCAGATTTTTGCTCTGTCTCTATGCACACTCACAGGGCATTTACTACACACACTGATACACTAACACACATACAAACACTTACTCCATCATTTGCTCACACACACATAATATGCACATACTTGGCTTGGCACCAAAAACTTGTACAGAAGCACAATTGAGAGCAATCTGTCGAGCTGTATCACCGTCTGGTACGGCAACTGCACCACCCGCAACCCCCGGGCTCTCCAGAGGGTGGTGCGCATCACCGGGGGGCAAACGATCTGCCCTCCAGGACACCTACAGCACCCGATATCACAGGAAGGACAAAAAGATAATCAAGGACAACAACCACCCCAGCCACTGCCTGTTCACTCCGCTATCATCCAGAAGGCGAAGTCAGTACAGGTGCATTAAATCTGGGACAGAGAGACTGAAAAACAGCTTCTATCTCAAGGCCATCAGACTGTTAAATAGCCATTACTAGCACATTAGAGACTGCTGCCCTATATACATAGACTTGAAATCACTGGCCACTTTAATAATGAAACACTAGTCACTTTACTAATGTTTACATATTTTGCATTACTCATCTCATATGTATATACTGTATTCTATTCTATACTATTGTATCTTAGGCTATGCTCTGACATTGTCAAAATGTTTTGTCTAAATGTTTATACATTATTAATTCCATTCCTTTCCTATAGATTTGTGTGTATTGTTGTTAGATTGTTAGATATTACTGCACTGTGGGTGCTGGAAACACAAGCATTTCACTGCACCCTGCAATAACATCTGCTAAAGACCTGTTTGTGACCAATAAAATGTGATTTGATTTTTACATTTATACTGACTCTACACACACCCACTCATACACAATCATTATATACTCAGCTACTACTGTGTTTATCATATATCCTGATGCCTAGTCACATTACCCCTATACATATCTACCTCGATCGATCCAGTATCCCTGCACATTGTAAATATTGTTCTGGAACTAGTATGCTCACTTACTTTATCGTGTTTTTATTGTTTTTATATTTAATTTGTTTTAGTTCGACCTTGTTATTTTTAGTATCACATTGTTATTGATTGGTGCATTGTTGGGGTTAGAGCATGCAAACTTGAAATTTGAAACACACACACACACATGTACCTCCTTGAAATCCTAGGATGAAATCACACATTGCGATAACTCAAAGGTTGTGACATCACACCTCACACATGTTTCGGTGGCCCTTACCTGCCCCCCCCCCACCACAT
The DNA here is from genome assembly GCF_036934945.1 of Oncorhynchus masou masou. NCBI lineage: Eukaryota > Metazoa > Chordata > Actinopteri > Salmoniformes > Salmonidae > Oncorhynchus > Oncorhynchus masou. The sequence continues at coordinate 37,869,489 of NC_088242.1, read as the reverse complement.
ATTTATATATGAGACTCAACACATGCGCTCCACTTCTCTGGCATGTGTTTGTTGGTATAGAACAGAGATTGAGTGTGAGGGGTGCCTTTTTGACTTGGACACGTTGTAATCTTTAACAAAAACAAAGCGCGCCAGGGGCCAGCACCCAACACCCAGCTCAGAACGCCTGCCCAAACAAAATCATATTTTCATTTGGCTTTCTCGGCTTCGATTCCGAGTCCAATTAGCCACAGTCAAGCGGAGAAACGCTCTCCCAAGAGCGTTCTCCCAGTGCCTTTGTTGCTGTGGTTGTTTGGAAATGTTTATTGGCCGCTCTGTTTCCTTCCCTTCTCTACCTCCTGTTATCCTCTCCTCACATATGGTCGGCACCGACCTCACTCCTTATTCTTGCCTGCTGGCCGAGGCTTACATGGCTAATTGCGGGCCTGTGACCCATATTGTGCTACCGTCCATCTCAGAAGATGTGTGTCAATCTTCCCCATTCTCCTCTCCTCAGCCCTGGTGGAGGGAAGGCATGTGTAACCCTACCCTCATCCTGGCTCCTACCAGTCCCATGCCGGGTAGAGACGCTTACATACAATTGAAGTCGGAAGTGTACATACACCTTAGCCAAATACATTTAAACTCAGTTTTTCATCATTCCAGACTTTTAATCCTTGTAAAATCCCATTCTATATGCGATTGAAGTCAGGGCTTTGTGATGGCCCCTCCAAAACCTTGACTTTGTTGTTCTTAAGGCAGTTTGCCACAACTTTGGAAGTATTCTTGGGGTCATTGTCCATTTGGAAGAGCCATTTGCGACTAAGCTTTAACTTCCTGACTGATGTCTTGAGATGTTGCTTCAATATATCCACATAATTGTCCCTCCTGCAGCAAAGCACCCCCACAACATGATGCTGCCACCCCCGTGCTTCACGGTTGGGATGGTGTTCTTCGGCTTGCAAGCCTCCCCCTTTTTCCTCCAAACATAATGATGGTCATTATGGCCAAACAGTTCTATTTTTGTTTCATCAGACCAGAGGATATTTCTCCAAATAGTACGATCTTTGTCCCCATGTGCAGTTGCAAACCGTAGACTGGCATTTTTATGGTGGTTTTGGAGCAATGGCTTCTTTCTTGCTGAGCGGCCTTTCAGGTTATGTCGATATAGGACTCGTTATACTGTGGATATACATATCTCTAGGGTGACAGAACGTGTCTCCTTCCTGAGCGGTATGACGGCTGCGTGGTCCCATGGTGTTTATACTTGCATACTATTGTTTGTACAGATGAACGTGGTACATTCAGGCATTTGGAAATTGCTCCCAAGGACGAACCAGACTTGTGGAGGTCTACACATTTTTTTCTGGGGTTTTGGCTGATTTCCCCATGATGTCAAGCAAAGAGGCACTGAGTTTGAAGGTAGGCCTTGAATTACATCCACAGTTACACCTCCAATTGACTCAAATTATGTCAATTAGCCTATCAGAAGCTTCTAAAGCCATGACATCATTTTCTGGAATTTTCCAAGCTTTTTAAAGGCACAGTCAACTTAGTGTATGTAAACTTCTGACCCACTGGAATTGTGATACAGTGAATTATAAATAATCTGTCGGTAAACAATTGTTGCACAAAGTAGATGTCTTAACCGATTTGCCAAAACTAGAGTTTGTTAACAAGAATTTTGTGGAGTGGTTGAAAAATGAGTTTTAATGACGCCAACCTAAGTGTATGTAAACTACTGACTTCAACTGTATGTTAGCATGTTGACGCTAATGTGGGAGGACATCTCCCGGCTCGCCTCTGCTCTCCTCTCCCCTGACCCTGGCTTCCCCTTCCCCGCTGAACATTAGTCTCTCAGCCCTCTTCTGAAACCCTATCCTCCTTCTCCAGCAACTGGCTAAGGAGGATACAAAAAATGCGTCAGACTGGTTGCTTTCCACGATCCAGATCTGTGCCAAGCTGCTCCTCTGGTTTCGATTTCTTTTAAGCTATTAGCACTCATGACCTGAGAAGGGTGTGGTCAGTTGAACACAAACATCCCTCTCTAAATACATCTGTCATATTCCATATGTGTCTGACTTGGGGAATAATATCTGCTCCTGGAGCACTTTGACTTGGGAATAATATCTGCTCCTGGAGCACTTTGACTTGGGGAATAATATCTGCTCCTGGAGCACTTTGATAATATCTGCTCCTGGAGCACTTTGACTTGGGGAATAATATCTGCTCCTCGAGCACTTTGACTTGGGGAATAATATCTGCTCCTCGAGCACTTTGACTTGGGGAATAATATCTGCTCCTCGAGCACTTTGACTTGGGGAATAATATCTTTCGAGCACTTTGACTTGGGGAATAATATCTCTCCTCGAGCACTTTGACTTGGGGAATAATATCTGCTCCTGGAGCACTTTGACTTGGGGAATAATATCTGCTCCTGGAGCACTTTGACTTGGGGAATAATATCTGCTCCTGGAGCACTTTGACTTGGGGAATAATATCTGCTCCTCGAGCACTTTGACTTGGGGAATAATATCTGCTCCTCGAGCACTTTGACTTGGGACACAGAGGTGAAATTACTGGTGCATAATAGTATCATACGTTTATATAATCCTTGAAACGGTCAGAATATCATGTATTGCATTAGCAATGTTCTCTGCTCAGTAAATATATCCCTTTTTGGGAAATTACTTGGAAGGCCGCGAGGTTGTTAGGCTATTGCGCAGGAAGCCGACCAGGGGAATTGTAATATGCCAAAGATTGTTTTTGAGGATTGCTTGCCCTTAGCTTGATTTGAATAAACCAACATTGTTCACATGCTAGGTTCACATGCTAGGTCTCCTCAACTTAATTTCCGTTCATGTATTACTAGTTCAGCAGAAGAGAGTCGTTTACTCTTGTAATACAGACAACACTAGCAGACATGCGTATTAGTCAAACATCTTTATATGGTGAAATACAATCTACTTAATTTGCTCTCTGGCAAGACATCAGTTTAGTCTGTGTTGGCAGTTGCTAAGCCATTCAAGTGGTTACTAATCTTTAAAAAACATTCTGGCACAAGCTAAACAATAATGCTGTGCACACTGTTGAAATGGGATATTTTACCATTCCATTATACACTTAACAAAAATATAAACACAACATGTAAAGTGTTTCATGAGCTGAAATAAAATATCCCCAGAAATGTTCCATACGCACAAAAAGCTTATTTCTCTCAAGTGTTCTGCAGAAATTTGTTTACATCGGTGTTTGTGAGCATTTCTACTTTGCCAAGATAATCCAACCAATTGAAAGGTGTGGCATATCAAGAAGCTGATTAAACAGGATGATCATTACACAGGTGTACCTTGTGCTAGGGACAATAAAAGGCCACTCTAAAATGTGCAGTTTTGTCACACAACACAATGCCAAAGATGTCTCACAACGTGTATCCACGCCAGCCCAGGACCTCCACATCCGGCTTCTTCAGCTGTGGGATTGTCTGAGACCAGCCATCCGGACAGTTGATGTCAGAAACAGTCTCAGTAAAACTCATCTGTGTGCTCGTTGTCCTTACCAGGGTCTAGATTTGACTCCAGTTTGGCATCATAATCGACTTCATTGGGCAAATGAGTGCCCGTGGTGGCGGTGGGGTTATGGTATGGGCAGCCATAAGCTACAGACAAAGAAGACAATTGCATTTTATCTATGACGAGATCAATGAGACCGATTGTTGTGCCATTTATCCGCCGCCATCTCCTCATGATAATGCACGGCCCCATGTGGCAAGGATCTGCAAACAATTCTTGTAAGCTGAAAATGTCCCAGCTCTTCCATGGCTTGCATACTCACCAGACATGTCACCCATTGAGCATGTTTGGGATGCTCTGGATCGACATGTACGACAGCGTGTTCCAGGTCCCGCCAATATCCAGCAACTTTGCACAGCCATTGATGAGGAGTGGGACAACATTCCACAGGCCACAACCAACAGCTTGATCAACTCTATGTGAAGGAGAGGTGTCGCACTGCATGAGGCAAATGGTGATCAGACCAGATACTGACTGGTTTTCTGATCCACGCCCCTACCTTATTTTAAGGCATCTGTGACCAAAATATGCATAGCTGTATTCCCAGTCATGTGAAATACATAGATTATTTCAATTGACAGATTTCCTTATATGAACTGTAATTCAGTCAAATCTTTGAAATGGTTGCGTTTGTATTATATATTTTAGCTGATGAGCGTAGTAGTGTGTTTAGAGCACAAGTCCAGAGAGCACCTTTGTTAGGCAACATAGCCGAAACAAAAAGTGATTAGCCTGAGAAATTGGCAGCTGAAAGTAGGGATCAATGCAACATCTCGTCAGAGGAATCGTTAAAAGTTCATTTGAATTATACAACATTTCTACGTTGCTATGTGTATATCAGTTATTTCGCTAAGTTTGGGAGGTGGGAATCAATGGTTATAAAAAACCTGTCAGTTCTATAAATATTCACCGTACCAGTACATGCCATGAAACAATCAGGAACCGTCTGTGAATCCAATAAAGTTGATTTGTGGGGACCAAATCTGAGGCTTTTGCACTCTCTCTTTTAATAGCCGAGGCCCCCATAGACTTTCTGCACCTGGTGCTGAGAACCTCAACGGCGGCCCTCGTATTGGGCGTGTGAAGTTGCTTTAGAGTAGACATATGACGTGCCCAAGGGAAACTGATCGTGTCTGACCTGCCGTACACCCTCGTGTTCCCTAGGCCTACCGAGGTCGACGCTAGGTAATTGTGGAGTAATGGCCTGTATAAACACAGTAACACGGGCAGATGCTTTTGTCAGCATCAATCTATTAAGGTACCACTCATGTACTGCACTTAAGTACCTGTTCTTGAATTACTGGGAAACTTAGTCGGGTGCCAGTAGTTTGAGCTAAAAAGCATGGCATATCTGCTCTCTTGGATAGGGCTTGATTATGGCCGAATGTCACTTGTTAGTCATTGGCAAGGGTAATGACAAGCACCCACTTACAAATAGTTTCCACTCGGGTCTCTGTTTTGTATTTACTACAGTTTAACATTATTTGGTCTTCTAAAGTGCTGTAGTATAATAGGTGCCAGTTTTATCATTCAGAATTACGTTGGTCCATAAAACTCATCATAAACACCTAATTTGGTACATTGGAGTGCCTGGATCCAGTAGGTGTTGGTAGTTGTCTGAGAGTCCAAGTGTTCAGTGAATAAATTAGGACCTTGAGGGAGGCGAGAAAACAGGCTGAATGGCGGGTTCTATGGCTCGTATGAACAAAGCAATGTTGCTGTTGTGACTGAGCCTCTAACGTCTCATGTGTGAATTCCTTTGTGCAAATTCTTCTTCCTCTCCTTTTGTGAGCCGGGCCCAGACATTCCAAAGAGCTACAAAACCTCAACTTCCTAATTACCGATATGTGTTTTCATGAGACACATTGAGAGGTACGCTTAGCGTGCAGGTACAGATAAAGGAGAGAACGACCTTGACAAAGCAAGCCCATTCTGAGAAGAATGATAACAAACACACAGTTCTTTCAAATATATCTGCCTTTACTTGATTTGTGTACTGTACAGCATTTCATTATTATCTGACAGTCACTATTATTCTAAATGACAATAATGGCTATCATTTACTACAAAAAGTTGCATAAATAATTCACATGTGGAAATAAAAAATAAATATGCAGTTCATTTCTTTGAGTCTGCAAGGTTTCTTTCCTCCCCAACTGCTTTTAGCCAAAAGACCAGACAGGAACAATATGTACAATCAAGCTATACATGACAACTCTACTTATATGACAAAATCCTTTCCAGTTGCTATTTCAAACACACAATTGAACAAGAAGGAAACACTGTCAGTATAGTTTAGAAAACTGAAAATCAGGAAGCGATATGAGAGAATGGAACAATGGAATGTGGACAATAAGTGGAAACGTTATGAGTATTCTTCATGAAATACAGGCCGTAGTACTGACAGGGTTGAAAAAAGGGAATGGGTTGTCAGCATGGGCAGACTGGGCATCCACAACCTTTTCCTGTCTGTCTGTCTTTCTGTCTATTTCTGTCCGTCAGCATCCTGCAGGATATCAACAGCCAATATCAAACAATTCAGATTGAGATTCAGTTTTTTATCTCATTCCTATCTTTCCTGTCAGTGCTATTCAGAGAATGAGTCACTCTAGGTTCACAATGAATAGAATAGGGACATGACTAGTTGGTCGCCAAACTTATTTGCTGCTAACAAAACAGTTCCAGTCAGTGTGGGTTTAGTGGAGAATGTTGTGCCAGAGGGTAACAACAGGCACAATTACTGGAGCCGCCTCCACTCGTGGACCTTTTGTGTGTGTGTGTGTGTGTGTGTGTGTGTGTGTGTGTGTGTGTGTGTGTGTGTGTGTGTGTGTGTGTGTGTGTGTGTGTGTGTGTGTGTGTGTGTGTGTGTGTGTGTGTGTGTGTGTGTGATTCCTGCAAACAGGAACCAGCCATGTCTAGCGGAAATTCTAAACACAGGAATGGTCTCATTTAGTCATTAAGACGAGTCACAGGAATGCCTAGTTGCCTGTTTGACCGAAGGGACCCTGGTCTTGGACTGCTGACACAGCCATTTCCCCTCTCTCACTCTCCCTCTCTCACAGGGGCTCTAGGGCCACTGGGCCAGGGGCCCTAACTGACAGCTCCTGTAAGGCTGCTACGGTGCGAGGAGGGCCCTGGGAGGCTTCTGGTGAGTGAGGTGCTGCCCGGGCTGTCATGTTACTGCGTGGTCTGGGGTCAAGGCCAGGGCCTCTCAGGCCTGTCAGCAGCCCACTTCCAGAGCCTGAAGCCCCAGGGCTACCAGGTGCTGCTATGTTACAGTACACACAGCCATGGAAAAGATGGATTAGAACCAGTTACAGCATAGAGACACCTTTCAACCCTATAGGCCTATCAAGCAGTGTAGCCTGCCCGCTGGATGTTTTCACAGGTGGATTTTGAGTTTAGGTGCACCTCTTGCTGTGGCTAAGGTAGATTCTACTTGTGCCTGAGTCAGAGGCCGTTATCTATGAACTGGAGTGTGTAATGATAATCTACACTCCAATCCGAGCAGTGTCCCACCTTTCCTGACCAGCCACATGGCCTTCCCTGGCATAGTCTGTTGACTCATTTGGTCATGCAAATCAAAGGTTCTGAAATATGTTTGAAAATAGGCTGCAAAATCTATAGTGCCTATCTGGTGAGAAAAACGCATGTCAAGCCAGTCCAACAAACAGCTTAACAAATCCCTTTTTGTTGAAATGTCTCTTCCTCTCCCTCTTCCAATGAAGGAGCCGTGTTGGGTTGTGTGTAACATGTGCGTGTGTATGAGTGAGCGTGCTACTTTGGTCTCTGCATTTGTACGGAAGAAGGAAAGGAATCCTCAGTAGGAGTTGCTGACCAGCGTTGGGGTGTTGCTCTTGCTCTGACTCCCGGGAGGCCGGGTGCGTTTCTTGTTGCGTCGGGGCTCGGGCAAAGAGGAGGCCTCCTTGGCCTCTGACTGGTTGTGGTGGCGGCTATAGCGCTTGCACTTGCAGGAGGTGACCACGCGGATTTTGTAAGTCCGGCTGTTGCCGTTGGGGCACTGCAGCTGCACCCGCTGGGTTCGGGAGTGGGCCGGGATGCAGCGGTAGTCGGAAGCGCTGCTCCGCCACCATTTGCCGCGCACGATGGAGTTGGGTAGGAGATGGGCGGGCATGCACTGACCCGAGCACACCAGCTCCTTGACGGGCTTGGCACTGCGGCAGGAGCCGTCAGTGATGTAACGGGTGGAGCGCAGCTCTCTGCAGCTCAGCTCCGAGGCACCTGGGGTGAAGAGGAGGATATCAAGGTTACACAATCTGTGGCATCCCTCCAAAAAACCAAACACTTTGAAGTCGGACCGACTCGAGGGAAACAATCTTCCATTTAACTGTTCAAGAGCAGAGAGCTTGAGAGCTGGTTTCTCTGTGAGACATGATGAATATGTCAATGACAAAAGTATGTGTGTGTCAGTGTCAAAAGTACAATTCCCACTGTGCGTATAATGTTATTTGTTTATTCTAAGAACTTAATTGCATGCGTGGAGCTGGGTTGGGAAATGGAATATGAGTCTCAATTTAATTCATCGGAAATGTTCAGAAACTCTTCCTTCCGTTTCACCATTCAGAAAAACATAACATTTAGAATTTCTTAATGCAGAGAGTACTTTTTATAAAAAAAAATAATGGTAATTAAATAAATGCAATGTTGATAAACAAATCCAATTCAAAAACCAATGTTGTACCCATGTTTGGTTAAGGGCTCAGTATAAGGGGGGGGGGGGGGAAATAAGTTGCAACTGAACACTAACGTTGATGCATGATCTGATAATGACTGTTGCCTGACAATGAGGTTGGATGTGGAATTCCAGCTGGCAGCAATCAGCTGATAGTAAATCCAGACCAGAATGCTATTAAACAGCTCAATCAAACATAATGGAGATTTAAATCGGAAACAAAAGCTGGCATACACAAAACAGGCCCTCCGGAAAAAGGATGTGAAGATTGGAAACTTTCTCTAAATGCTTGTTGTCATTCCTAAATACAACATTTGACAATTGGAAATGAGACAAATGAACCAAACGATTTGAGAAAGCATATTCAGTGCATAATTTGTCATTCAATATGTTGGCCATGGCCTTTTTAACAGCCCTATGCAAGAGTTATTGTCCTCTTTTTCCGTTTTTACATGTGGCGTGTAGAATGGCAGAGGACATGTCGGTTTAAGAAATTATACACTCTGAGATGCATCTGTTTTCTTCTGTGGCTTTTCTATTGCAAAAAGGCAATAAAAAAGGATTCATGGAAGGATGACTTTTTTCTCCCCTCGGAGAACCTGATCTGGTGTTATTTTGTGGCTCGGCTGGTCGGGCAGCCACAGCATAAGGTCTCTCCCCTGTTCTCAGGTCTCTCCCAGTGTGCTGACTGCTGGGCCTAGGGACCAGGGATGGACTGTCATGGAGGGGAGCCAGACAGAGGTCACCCCCTCTGCCTCAATGACCCCACTGGGACCATGGGAAGAATCATGGGAAGATATGGTACTCCCAGAGGAAGGCAGATAGGCCTATGGTGAAAGACCCCTATCGCATATGATATGACCCAATAGATGATTATTTCTCTCTCTCGGTTGATGGATGTTGATCAGTATAAGAGGAGATTTGAAAAGACGCGTGTTCTTCCAACCCCCACCACAAAGCTACAGGTGTAGGATCTTACTCTGATTGCCCTGGTGCAAAGAAATGTTATATGTACGGTGTATTTGAGGTTTAAAAAGCATTCTGAAGTTTATCATTTCCACTTTGACATTTCTGACTTGACTTCCCCTTACGAAGAATATATCAAGACCTACAAAAATGTTCATGAATTATAATCTACATAATAAATGGCATTTCCTGTTGGTGCAGGTTCATTTCCCTTCTGTAGCAAACGGTCTCAAATTAATATCCTGCAGATGTATCTGTTGTTTATCGATTTCAAGTATTATGTTAAATGTATCTCATCCATCATTACAGTATTTTATATCCTAATCACAACATTTGTCATTTGTATTTTATGTACGACTCTTTTAGATTTGAAATTACATGATTAGATTCGGGGAAACTGGGAAAGAACGACATTGTGCATCGTGAATCCATGAGACAAGGCAATCAGAGATATTTCCTCTGTAAAAAATCTGCATGACTACAGCATAACCTGTACTGGCCACAGGTGGGACTCAATTATCTATCACAGTGTTGCAATTTCCAAATACCTTGAAGAAATCCCCTAAGAGCAGAAACTCTATTTTCTATTTGGACACATGATGTTGCAATTAAATAGTTATGGCATAGGCAGACCTGAACTAATTTGTTGTATAAAAGAGAGGGAAATAGCACCAAGAATAGAGTGAAAACCCCTGATCTCTCATAAGTGCAGCTCTTCAGATCGTGGGAGGATGAAACCACGGGCATATTATGTGTCTGTGACATATTGCCCTATCAGCCTTGGCATAGCGTTCATCTAACCGCAATCCGGCTTTGCTCCATTGAACAGTACAGCTGTTCCAGTCTAATGCATCAGCAGGGAAAGCTGCAATTTAAAACAGCCACTGAAGGTTGAGTCATTACTCATGATATTGCTATTAACTATTCTACATACAGAAAGTAGCACTTCTCGGCACGTTCATAAATGAAACATTATTGGATATTCTGGGTGGTCTTTGGAGGGTTTCTTGCCTTAATGATTTACATAAACCACACAGGTGAGGTTTCATTATTCTCCAGAGACTATAAACTACAATGATATTTTTATCGACATCTTGCGCATTTTTGTTATGATTAAAAGGACGTGTGTGGTCTTGCACATTGACAGAAACAAATGAACCCGTGCCTAAAGAATGAGACGCTATGCTGGGGAAGATGTGTCTGGGGAAATGAGCAGTTCGCGCCCTTTGAACAGTGCTGACGGTCCAACAACTCAGTGCTTGAGAAATAATGCCTTTTCTATCTCACATGCGTAACATTACAGATTCTTAGATATTGTCGAAACGTTTACCACAAATTGAAAACTAAATTTTTTACACTAAGTGACTACGCACATTATGCATGAGAGCATATTGTGTATTCATGTCCATGAGATATTCGCACTATTCCACGCATTTTATTTTAAACTCCTCGATTTGTAAGTATAAATATAAGTATCCTAGGAATAAATCGAACTATATGTTAGAGTAAAATTCGAAGGAAATATTTGTTAGATTGATTAAGCAATATCCCAATGTATTCAATTAAATTGATGAAAGATGATCCATACAGATAAATCGTTTCTCTATACCAATCTCACATTGTAGGCTACGAGTGTTTCACAAATAAAGCAAGTCATTATTACAAGTATTCATAATGCACCTTAAATATGGACATCCTATATTCCTTCTAGATATGTCGGCTACCAGATAACGTAAAAAATAAATACTCACTATAGGAGGCTGTGTTTGCTGATGATCTCCTTCCCCCGTGTTTTGGTCGATTCATTGTATTATTGTTATTATTAGAAGCCTGTGGTATTGGTTCCTCGTGAGGCTGTATGTTTTCAGTATATTCTGGTACGATCTCTGTAGCATCGTTTTTTAGCACCCTCCATCCTTGCACGAAGGTACAACATCCCTGTAGCAGCAGCAGCACGGTGCTGGAGACAAGGAGCGCAAGAGACACCTGCATGTTTATCGATCTGCGGAGCTGGAATAAACTATGGGTAACATGCGCTCTGTGGCAAGTTGACCAATTCCACCCATACAAGAAACTTTGACGCTATTTAAGTACCCCAGCATTCGTCAAAACTGACAATTAAGTGCTTACACGAAGTGGGAGGGGTCCTGCCCCAGGCAAATGCATTGAAACTGGAGAGGTGCATGTGTGCGCGCCAAGAGAGGTGCGTGCGGGTTTGGGGTTCGTTGGTTTGAGAGACAGCGCATCTAGTTCCAGTATTGTCGCATTTTTCATTCGTGATTCATGCTATATGTACGTGTCTCTAAAATATTCCATTTGTTTTGATGTGGTTTTGTTTGGAGTGATACAGGGCGCAGTCTCGATGACCATTGAGTGATGTTTCATGGCAAGGCTGGTTCCTTCTCCATCATAGACAATGTGTTTGATAGCTGGCGCAATTTTGTGTTGTAAAAAAAATATGCAAAATTGTGAAATTCGTACACGTTGACAGATCGCAGCAGTCTATTTGCAATATTACTTGTTTGTTTTATAGTATTTATGTTATTGTTGTTTATTGTATGCTCGTGTATCTGCTTTTGAGTTCGACTATTGACTAACTTCAAACATTTATTACAGTCATACACCACTGAAAAAGTATCTATAGAAATGTAACACCATTCATCATCAAACAATCTCATTAATTAATTTTCACTATTTATTTTATTAACTGAGAATGACACATGGAGTCCCATCCTGGTTTCAATAAGAGGATTTGCAGAGGTGTCATGCCCATATGGGGCACAAGGGCACCTGCTGCTTGATATTTTGTTTGTTTATGTAATTAAAAATAATATATAGCCTGTATTTATTTATTTTTATTTTTTTAAATACATTTTTCAGATGTTAAATTATTTACTTAACTTCATTTTTAAGACCACATTTTATCATAATGATTTATATATATATAATAAAAGATCTGTCAGTGGTGTTTTGCAGAGGGGGCACACTACCTGGACCAGGCAAAGAGTAACCCCATATTCTCCCTAGTAAATGGTTCTTTCCAAGATGCACCATGGAGCAAAGATATGTTAAGGAGGACACTCTAATGCTTGCAGACAGTATCATCAGTTGAAGAGGAGAGAGTGACACACACACACACACACACACACACACACACACACACACACACACACACACACACACACACACACACACAGCATTTGATTTGATGTTAGCTGCGGGTGATAGGCAAGACTCACAGGGGGTATGCTTGTAAATTAATTTGATCAAGCTACATTACATGACCAAAAGTATATGGACACCTGCTCGTCGAACATCTCATTCCAACATCTTGGGTATTAATATGGAGTTGCTCCCCCTTTTGCTGCTATAACAGCATCCACCAAACTGTACAGTTGGCACTATGCATTGGGGCAGGTAGCGTTCTCCTGGCATCTGCCAAACCCAGATTTGTCCGTCGGACTGCCAGATGGTAAAGTGTGATTCATCACTCTAGAGAATGCGTTTTCACTGGCAGCAAGCTTTACTCCAGCCGACACGAGGTATTGCGTATGGTGATCTTAGGCTTGTGTGCGGCTGCTCGGCCATAGAAACCCATTTCAAGAAGCTCCAGACGAACAGTTCTTGTGCTGATGTTGCTTCCAGAGGCAGTTTGGAACTCGGTAGTGAGTGTTGCAACCGAGGACGGACAATTTGTCCACATTACGCACTTCAGCACTCACCGGTACCGTTCTGCAAGCTTGTGTGGGCTACCACTTTGCGACTGAGCCATTGTTGTCCTAGACGTTTCCACTTCACAATAACAGCACATACAGTTGACCGGGGCAGCTCTAGCAGGGCAGAAATTTGACAAACAGACTTTTTGGAATGTGGTATCTTATGACAGTACCAAGTTAAAAGTCATCAGTAAGACCATTATCCTGCCAATGTTTGTCTATGGAGATTGCATTGCTTTGTGCTCGATTTTATACACCTGTCAGCAATGGGTAATTTGAAGGGCTGTCCACATGCTTTGTGTATACTGTATATTGTATGTAGCCTATTAATTCATTCTTTAAGAATAAATACAGCAAAAATGTTTTGTTGTTTTTCTGTAATACTCAACCTGGTCTTAGAGCATTATGTATTATTTCATATGTAAATTTGAGACACGTTTGGTATGGTATCTATCAATTTGTGGATGTCCATCACCGATTTCGTATGATATGTTACGAATTACAATCGTATTATATGTTACACATTCTTTAAATGTACAAAATGTTACACATTTGAAAAGTGAACAATATAATACAAATTTGCAAAAACATATATGTTACAAATTCTAGCTAGGTGGCGTTAGCTAGGCTAGGGGTATGGTTAAAGTAGGTTTAAATTTATTAGTCAGGTTAAAGGGTTAAGGTTAGGGGAAGGGTTAGCTAAAAGGGTTGAGGTTAGGGTTAGGTGAAGGGTTAGCTAACATGCTAAGTAGTTGTAGTTTAGCTAAAATGTTGTAAGTAGTTGAAACGTTGCTAATGAGTTAAAATGCTAAAGTTGTCTATGATGAGATTCAAACTCGTAACCTTTGGGTTGCTAGACTATTGCGTTACTTGCCCACCCATCCACCCTGACCAAGTAACCATCTGTCTTATGTAACCATACCAAACGTAACATATACTAAATGGAGTGTCTCGGATTTACAGTATGTATAAAATAATATAAAATGCTTAGAGACCAGGTTATAATACTAGCCACCTGGCAATTTTTGTTAAGTTGGCTTTAGCTAGCCAGCTAGATCGGTTCCCAATCTCCCAACCTCATAACTCGCTACCAAGCCATTTCAGGCTATCAATCAAGCTAGTGTAGTTTGTCTTACTATCTTAGCTGGCATGCCTGCTTTCGGAAGTACTAAAATTGCTTTAATTCTTGGGTTATACTATATGTGGCAGTTGTACTAAACTTCTAAGGCAGAATAATGGGTGCATGACGACCCTGATTGGAGTCGGAGGCTCAATTGTACAAATACTGCCCTCTTGAGGGACAATAAACAAATAAACTGTTCAGAAGAAGCAGATAGGATTGACTGCCCTCTGATCAAACTGAAATGTTCTCCTATTGGAGTCATTTTATGAACACAGCAGACATGCACAGACAGGCCAACCAGGGTGTGTTGCATGAAAAATTATACTTTTACACACATTCATAAAATAGTACTGTTCATGACACATTGTCCCCTCTCTTACTCATTTTGGGAACTGAACAATGGTCATAATGAGATGTTTGATGGTTTCCTTCTAGCTTCAGGCCTATTGAAACCCTAAATCAGGGTTGGAATAAAGGGAGACATCCAACCGGCTTCTAAACCATGCCAATAACGATCAAGGATGAAGATGATTCATTATTGTTGAAATGCTCCTTTCTGGGGCCACAACAAACAAACAGCCTAAAACCTGTCAAAAAGAGAGATCATTATCGTTGTTGATGAACTTCTAACTTTGGCACAGTGATTTAGTGGACTGGACACCACTCTCCAGAAGACTCTGTCCATGTGTTTCCATGTCTTCCCTTCTGTCGTCACGCTGGTGAAGAATGGTCCCGTGTTCACCCCAGAGCCAACTCTGATTACTACCTTGCCTCCGTCCTTGCCACTCACAGTCCTCATTTAGATCTCTCTGGCTTTCTGAATAGAACACCCGGGCTCCAGTGCTTTTTTACTGGTTTATCGATAGCAGCCGAGGACCTGAATAACAATCAGATGCTCTCCAGATTGTGGGCTGCCAGCAGCGAGAAAGGATGGGTGGATATTTTATAGGAGATGAACAAACCATGTCTGAGCCACACAAACAAAACATTTAGCTGCTCAGGATTTAACCTGGTCTCATAGACTAGACATAACATAGTAAACGTAAATCCAAGACACTCAAATTAGTATGCTATGTTTGGTATGGTTACATAAGACAGAAGGTTACTTAAGGCAAAAAAACGAAAGTAGGGTGGTTGGTCGGGGTGGATGTATAAGGTTGCGAGTTCGAATCTCATCACAGACAACTTTAGCATTTTAGCTAATTAGCAACTTTTCAACTATTTACTACTTTTCAGCTACTTTTCAACTACTTAGCATGTTACTCAACCCTTCCTCTAACCCTAATCTTAACCCTTTTAGCTAACCCTAACTTTAACCCTTTAACTTAAATTAAAGGGTTAAGTTTAGGAGTTAACTCCTAATCTTAACCAACCTTAACCCCTAACTAACGTTAGCCACCTAGCTAACGTTAGCCACCTAGCTACAATTCGTAACATATAGTACATTTGCAAATTCGCAACATATAATATGAATTGTCATTCGTAACATACCATAAGAAATGGGTGAAAGACATCCACAAATCAATGCATACCATATGAAACGTAACACATCATACTAAGTGTCTCGGATTTGGATACAGATTAATACGAAATGCTATGAAACCAGGTTGCAGCAGCCAGGACTGGAGGACTGGGTGTTGGGAAACAGTGATTCAAGATGCTAACTACTTGACCACACATGTTTGAAAAATATGTTTATTTCAGATGCAGTATAATGGGTGAAAATAGTTGTAAATGGTGCGTGAAATCGTAAATGTCTGTTTTGCAATTCATTTTGCCCAAATTCTTAATTGTTTACATTTTTCGTCATTGTTTAAGTCAGTCAACAACGTGTCGTCTGTAGTTCTGCAGAGTATCAACAAAACCTCTCATATCTGGCATCTTCCCCTAAATACACCCTGCTGGCGTGATATCTATCTTAATAGTTTCCATTGGAGAGGGTCATATAGAGTGCAAAATGGAAAGGACATAAAATGCAGGCAAACATGTTGATGGAACAATATACTGTATACTGTATCACCATGCATTCATGTCCCTCTGTTCACATAATATGACAACTGCATAGGACTGTACTTGAGGACGGGAGTGTCCAAGCAACTCAAAAGACAAGAAGAGTGCACTAAATCTACTCAATTTAATGGAGGGACCCTGATAACCACAAATTGAAAGAGATATTGTAGGAATCTGTCTATAGTTGGGGACTCCTGAGTGGTGCAGCGGTCTAAGGCACTGCATCTCAGTGCGAGAGGCATCACTACAGACACCCTGGTTCGAATCCAGGCTGTATCACAACCAGCTGTGATTAGGAGTCCCATAGGGCGGCGTGCTATTGGCTCAGCGTCGTCCGGGTTTGGCCGGTATAGGCCGTCATTGAAAATTAGAATTTGTTCTTACTGACTTGCCTAGTGAAATATATTTGTCATTTTTTCAGTTGCTTAGGAGAGGAGATATTGGATACATGGAAACATTTAACAATGTGTATTAGCTAAGCTACTTGGGGAAAGGTTATCAATCCCTGCATGTTTAAAAGCAATGCATTATTGGCAGGTGTTCTGCACTGTATCACAGTGTATATTTTACAGGGCAGGAATGCTTTGCTTTGCTTTCAAACAGTCCAGGCACTTGATTTGTTATCCATTCATATAAACACAATTAATTCTAAACTGCTTCTGCACATTGTCACACAATTAAAAAGATTGATCAACATACATTATAATGTTGCACTCTCCACAAAACAGAACACAGGACATTTTCTATCTAGGAAATGCTTTATGATATACATTTTCACCCTGCCTCTATAGCTGAAGCTAAACTAACTGCGTGAAAATCCTCTGCTATTTCAACGGTGAAGCTAGAATATCAACCATTTGTCATGACAGGAATTGTTGAGCTTTACACCACCCATCTCCCATTTACTCGCGACGCATGACGCATGTGACAAGGACTACAGACTATCAAGGACTACAAGGCAAATCCAGCTGTGTGGTGCCCACCGAAGCCTCCCTCCCAGACGAGTTTAACACATTCTATGCTCACCTCGAGGCAGACAATCCCAAGCCATCCAGGAAGACTCTCGCTGTTCTGGGCGACTAGGTGCTTTCGCTCTCCTAGGCTGACGTGAGGAAAACTCTCAAAAGCCGCTGGCCCAGATGGCATCCCTGGCTGCGTCCTCAGAATGTATGCTGACCAGCTGTCGGGCGTCTTCAGACATCTTCATCCTGTCCCAGGCTGTCGTCCCCACTTGCTTCAAGGAGACCACCATCATCCCATTGCCCAAGAAAACCAAGGTGCCCAAATGACTATTGCCTCATCAAACTCACCTTGGTCATCATAAAGTGCTTTGAGAGGCTGGTTGTGGTCTACATCTAGGCCAGCATGCCAGGCACACTGGACCCACTCCAATTTGCCTACCACTGTGGACCAACAGATCCACAGAAGATCCAATTTTCATCGCTATTCACACGGACGTAACACATCTAGACAAGAGGAACACCTATGTGAGAATCCTGTTCATTGACTACAGCAGCATTCAACACTATTGTTCCCTCCAAGCTCTTCATCAAGCTCAGAGGCCTGTGTCTGGACACCACCCTCTGCAACTGGATCCTGGACTTCCTGACTGGCAGACCACAGGCTATGAGGATTGGCAACAACACCCTCTCCACAGTGACTCTTAACACAGGGGTGTGTCCTCAGGCCTCTGCTGTACTCCCTGTTCACCAATGACTGCGTGGCTTTGCACGACACCAGCTCCACCATAAAGTTTGCAGACAAAACCACGGTTGTAGGCCTGATAACCAACAACGACGAATAGTTGGTTGTTGATTTCAGGAAGCAGAGGAGGGAACATGGCCCGATCCACATCAACGGGACTGGAGTAGAGAGTCAGCAGTTTTATGTTCCTTGGCGTCCATATCAGAGGACTTGACATGGTTGAACATCAACACCACTCTTATCAAGAGGGTGCATCACTGACTCTACTTCCTAAGGTGGCTGAAGTAACCTGGCATGCCACCCCGGGTCCTTTCCAAATAATACCGCAGCACCATCGAGAGCGCCCTTGCCGGTTGCATCACGGCCTGGTATGGGAATTGCTTCGTCGATGACTGCAAGGCCCTCCAGTGGGTGGTGAAGATGGACCAGTACATCACTGGGACCGTGCTCCCATCCATCCAGGATATTTACTCAAAATGTTGCCTGAGGAAGGCCTGCAGCATCATCAAGGTGCCCACACACCCTAGCCACGAAGTGTTCACTCCCTTACGGTCGGGCAGTTTGTATCGGAGAATGAGGTCTGATAACAACAGGTTCAAAGACAGTTTCTATTTACAATCATTAGATTGTTCAACACATTAACTGGACAGACCACCTGCTCTGATTCTCCACACCTTAGCAAACACACACACACACACACACACACACACACACACACACACACACACACACACACACACACACACACACACACACGTGTGTGTATCTCAGCTCTATCTTCTACTAGGCCTAAAACCTAATGCTGCATATTCTCGTAGGTAGACGGTAGTCTCATTCTATGCCCTGGCAAACAAGGCTAAGTGGACACCAGCAGGAGCACATAACATTCTTTATCTCTTGTCCCAATGCTTTCCAAACTGAGCCTTCATCTAAATCTGCTCTGTACACCAAAGCAGGCATGAGCCATGTGGTGGGAACTGTGGGAACCTCGACTGCGGCTTGACTGGGGAGCCTGAACCATGTGCTAACCAGTTGCGCTACCCAGCATGCCGCTCACCATGCCGCCTGCCGCAGGTGCTATTCTTAGCTGCCAAAGTAATTACCCTACAAATCAAATTATTCACTGCCAACGTGAAGGCTTTCTCTGGAGCGTTTTACAAGAAGCTCTAACATAGCGGTAGATTACGAGGCAAGGGAACAAAATTCTAGCTTCTTTCTCCTCTCCTTGACTGACCTCTCACCAAATACACATGGCTGACGCCAGGAGGAGAAATCTCTGATGGGATATTTTGGAGGAGAGCAGGGGGTTTTGCACACAACATTAGTGGTTATGAAAACTAAACGTTACGGTCCTTTTCCCAAAAAAACATCCAATATCAACTGTCTGTCCACCCTCCCTTTCTTTTCTCCGCAGGCCGGCATGTTTCTCATGATCGTCTTTGGTCGCCGCTCCACTTTGTTATAATCCAGATTGCTACTTTTGAAATGCTTTTATCAAATGGGGGCCAGGATTGCCAACAGAGATTCAACAGAGCATTGTTTCCCATACCTTAAAATGACCTCTTAATTGGTTTGGCATTGTCAGTCTTCTATGTGACCTAGGTTTGCCATTTGATGTTCAATGTCGATGCTATTCGTTAGATTGGAAACCTTGTAGGTTTACAAGTCTGCATTATACATTGGCCATAAATTATGTGCACAGCGTTTATTTAACCTCTTAGAATGGGGAAGCTCCAATGGGGCTGCCTGCATGTGAAGCCCGATTGGGCCAGGAGGAGAGGTCTGCTTGTGGGATTGTGGCCATATGGTTTGTTAATGGAGCCCTCTCTCGCTGTCTCTCTGTGTGTGTCCATATAGTGGTATGGCTGTGGAGCTCACACTCACACCACATACATGAACAAAGATCCTGAATTTCTACACTAACACGATTCAGGGCATTTTGATATGGAACCTGGTCCAATGTATGATGTAGTGGTATATCCTGGGTATTTCTTATCCTACCAAATATTGCCTGACTGTGTTTTTTTAAAGCTTTTGATATTCCTTGCCCGCGTCAACCTGTCAGGAAACATGGTATACGCCCAAACCCAACTTGAGAAAACATAAGTACTAGCAGCATGGCCCACCCAAATCTAAACTATAGGAAGCTTGATACATATTGACGAATGAGAACCCAGAGAAAGGCAACACATTCCAATGGAGTGTGATAATCTCCCAGAATACCGAGTGAGGTGTTCTAATTAGCCATGAAAGTATAAACAACCTTCAGCTGCTGAACAGACAAGAATTGACATCCACACACTGGATGTAAAAACATTCTTAGAGCCGTTCAGGACTAACAAAACGAGGTACGAAACGTGAAAATAATCTCCAGCTCTGGCATCTAATGCAATAAAGACCAATTATATGCAGAGATTGTCCCATAAAAGGTAGCTGATGAGCGTCACAGATATGTAGCCATTCCCTTTGGCCACCCAGCCTGCTAGCTTCCAGAAAGCACTACCCATCTCCCAAAACTCGATCACTGCCTATCCATTGCTGACAGAAGTGTGAAAACAAACCTGTTGCGGAGAGAAACAGATGAACCCTAAATTTCTAGGTTAGATGGTATATCCCTGTGTTTACCTCCACCCTTGGGTGTTTTAATTCAGCAATGTGGGCGTTCATGGGTTGGCTATGTGATAATAGAGATTGATAAGGTAGATATTGGTCATGGTAAAATAGTACATGTATAAATAAATAAAAATGTCTCCTTGTTCATGCTATGAATATTGATACTGTATTTCTTGCAAGAATTTTGCCTGTTGCCACGTAGTTCTGGGTGGTCATTTTCCACAGCCAGTGGCAATAATAGGGTGCAAATACAGGCCATATTTATTTTACATACCCTGAAGGATATTTGGTCATTTTCTTTCAGATGTACTGTGTATGGCGCTAACAAAATGTTCCTGTCAAGTGACAGTACCTTTGAATCCTGGTTATGTTATGTGGGTGGTACACAGTCACACAAAGCCATCCAGAGTAAATGAAAGTAAGTAGCACTCAATATCACGTTGCACAATTGATATCCAAAACACATGCTATTTAAGGCTAACCTTGGCAGGAGGACATATAAGCCCTATGTGGAGCGTCACCAATATCACCCCAGTTTCCTCTGTTATGACTCGTTATTACTATACCTTAGCAAGCGTTTCTTGCGGATGTTAGGCCTGTGGATAATTTGACCACATTGTGTTTCACATTCCGCAATATTAATAATAATTGAGATTATTTTTTTTTTTACATTCAACATCACTCAGTCAAGGGAAATATAGTTTTCTTTCTAATAAAGATATCAACATATGTCTCAGGATGTTGTGTATCCCTGGAAATAATCAGAATAAGTCAACTTTACAGTTTTGAAAACATTGGCACAACTTACCGCTGGGGTGGGGTAACTGGAGCTGTATGGACAGGGTAAGTTAAGCCACCGACAAACATCTGTACTGAATGAAATATTACCACTACCTTTTAAAAATCATGTCCATTTGTTTTCTCCCCCGAACACAATTCAACACAATCACTTGTTTGTCTTTTAATAATTGTATGCATCTTTTAAGGCTTAACACCTCACAAACACTTTGTACTTTATTAAACAATTTTAACAAAGTCCAAGCCCTGCTGTTACCTCATATCCCAGCGATAATACCTCGCATTACACCTACAGTACAAGAATGCACCTTCCTGCTAGGTTTAGGACATCATATTGAAGTTTACAGAGATAAAAATATCTGCGATACAGGATGAGGATAAACAAATAATGAACCTTATTAAATAAATCCATCATTATTACTGTCTGACACTATTATTACTATTACTCTGCATGTTTCCCAACTCAAATCAAATGAAAACCTTCGGAAAGAATAACAGACATTCCGCAGCAGGCAAGCTGGAGTTATACACTCCCCATCGCTTTCCCTCAAAGGTCAGGAAAATGAAAATGTTTTTTTTGTTTTCTATTTTTTTTGTGCGTGGGGGGGGGCATTAAATATGTTATGCTCTCACCGCCAACTCTTAAAGGGATGGGTAGTTCTAAAGAGCTTGGCGGCCATCTTGTGTCAAGCATGACATGACAGTTTCTTCTTTCTCCTTAATAAACATCAGAAAGGCGTGCTTGGCTCGGCTCCACAGCACTGTAAAACAACAGAGCAGGAGGAGATGAAAAGAGCAACACCACCACGGGCACAGGCGCTTGGAAGAGGATCTGAGGGCCATCCATTCCAAACCCCATTCTATCTGATATTTCCCAATAATTAGCGCTGCGCCACAGATGTTCCCCCTCTTCCCTCCCTCTATTCCACCTCACCGCCCTGTTTTTTTTTTTTTTGTGAAATGAGCGCGGTGGAGTATTAGGACAAGGAGTTAAGGGGAGCATCATGTGCTTTTGATTTGATAAAGTCATTAAAAAGAGGCCAAAGATGAAAGTGGAAAGGCCTACATTAAAAAGACAAGAATTGCAAAATAACCTACAATATCGCTGCAGAGATGGAATTCAGATCCGAGCCGCTCGATGTTGGATGAACCCAAACATATTGATTTCACCCAGAACGCAGAGTTAATTTTGAACTTAAAAATTTGCCTTCTGGTATTTTGACATTATAAACCCTGAGGGGAAAGGGATAAATTAGTCGACTAGCATTATTAAACCGATAATATCTGCTTTACATATGACTAGTACACTACACCACTGAAGCATCTCCTTCCTAAGCTAATAAATATTCACATAAAACTTGAGTGCTAGTTTCAACACATGCTGGGTTATGCACTGTGTTGTCGCTGATGTAATGACAGCTCTGTAAGAGAGAATGGTTCTGTTGACATCACTCAGATTACAGGAAGACAAGTCTCTCTCTTCCAGCATTCTGACACATCCTCAGAGTATCTGACTGTTTCCCTAATATAGCGAAAGGAATGAGGCCATTCTCACTTCCAACTGTGCTACATATCCCTTAGCAAGACGTCCGCCTTGAATCCTCTGCCATCAACACAACACAGCATAGACACTTCCTATCGGAGAATACCACTAGCTGCAGATAGCTGAAGTAAATTACACGTCATCATGCTAAGCCTAGCTCGATTAGTGATGAGATTCCGGATACAGCGATCCTGGATTAACACTGAGCCGCAGAGATCTAGGGACCCATAGCCTGCTACATCCAACACATAATCCTTCCACTTTACCTCTGCTCCCCCGCCCGCTTCTCCGGCAGGGGCCCTGGATATGACAAAGCAGGGAGGAGACCCCTGGATCTCGGGTGCCCCTGGGGAGCGTTACAGCTGGGCTACAGTAATTGCAAAGTGCAAGGGGCCGTGGTGAGAGTGGGGAGTCAATGCAGAATCAGTATCGGGCCTTTCCAATAGTCCTCGTGGACACATGCTGTTTGAGAGTGTCCATCCCCGAGCCAGGTGTGTGCCACTTCAACGTTGTAAAACCTAAAAGAGCATTTAGATCAAATCAGGGAGACGTGGCTGCTGGTTCGATGTGTGAAAAGGAGAGAAAGTGAGAAAGTGAGAAAGTGAGAAAGAGAGAGAGAGAAAGAGAGAAAGAGAGAGAGAGAGAGAGAGAGAGAGCAGGACATAGATTTCAACAGGGCTCTCCAGAGGAGTGTGTCTCCATCTAATGGTCAGGTGATACAATGCCATTCAGGAGAGAGGATGTGACATTAGATTAATGTCACCCATAGACTTAGTTAGACGACTAATCTTTGTATTTGTCCCATTATGGCGTCTTTGAGAGCACGGGCAGTGTCATTGAGGCCATCTCCATCCTTCCTTAACCCATCCGAAGTCCCACCCAGTTGAATGGTGGAAACCCTCAATTGCACTGTCCACGCAAAAAAAAAAAGTTTTTTCCAAGTAAAGATCTCTATCCATCTCTATGGTGTCACCTCACCCACCAGCCTTATCTGACGCTTGCCTGACGACTCACCATTCATTTATTTCCGCTGCTCTATTGATTGCTACATACATTCAGTCTGAAACTTCTATCCTAGAAGTCGTTTGCATGACCTCAAAATAAGGGGCATTGTACAAAACACATTCATCAGTGGTTGGATTGTCTAATTAACAAATCTAACCAATCAGAATATCAAAGATGACAACGTCATCATGTAGGCTGGCTCTGGCTCAACCCATCTGTTTCTGGGACCAATCAGAACTGTCAGAATGAGTTCTCATTCTAGAAATCGTCGGGGAGGGAGGAGAATCCAGACTCATCGTGGAAAAGAAACATCAGTTGGCCGGAGCGATGTGGAGGGGGGTAGCCAGGTAAATCTGATGTGACCAATGTGGGGAGTTGTGTTTGTGTCACCATTGAGAATTTGATTGACAGGGAGATGATCACAAAAGGACTCCCCAATAGAAATATGTATCGCAGCTGTTGCAACGGTGAAATACAGCCCAATGTTTTCAATGCCAGTCAAAAGTTCATTGTGCTGAAGCGTGGAGTGCAGATTGAGCGAGTACAGTAATGCATTAAGGTAGTATTCCTCCTGTCAAATGTGTCAGAGGTACAAGGCTGACAAGTATTACTACATTACTGCAGATATAGGCAGGTTTAGAGTGAGCCCACCGGGCACAAACTGGCTGAATCAATGTTTTTTTCAACATATTTGGTCAATGTATTTTGTCAAAGTATTGGAGAAGTAGAAAATAGATTGGATTTGAAAAAAGTAATCAACTGTTGTTTTGAGGGTTAAATTTCAACCACAGGATTATGTCATCATGGAAACCAAATTTCAACATAGACAAACATTGTCAAAAAATATGTTGAATTTGTACCTTTGATACAACGGCAGATCTTCAACGTTATGTCCACTATCCCCCAAAAATGTAAATAGGTTGGGCAGCAACTCCTACTGGAGAAATTGATCTATCTATAGCTTCCATTTAGTCTCCCATCCGGGTTTTTTACCAAGCCCAGCTATGATATTTGCCACAGACTATTACCAATGTGCTATTGTGAGAATGATTGAGAGATCTCCACTTAAAAACAAAATAGATCCACTGTTGCTATCAAAGTAATTCCAAATGGTAGGTTTAACAGAACAAATTGAATGTGACCATAGTTTATCACTCAGGCCTATATAGAATGTGCAAAGTCGTCAACAGCTATTGTTTCAATTCAACACAGAATTCAATAATAGAGACACTACAAATAGGCCGAGGGTTTCAAGCTCTGGTTGATTTCAAATGTAATGATATTTAGTGATATTGAATTGTGTTTGGTTGTCAACGCAAGCAAATAAAAACATTTGAAGGAGATGCATCTTCTGCTTGGATAGTTCCATCTGTGCCACTGACTTATAGGATGTGTTCATACAGTCAAACTGGAGTGCCAGAGTACGCTCTGGGCGTTTCGCAAATTCAGATTGTCCGTAATAAAAATGGACAGCGTTTCGCTCTCTCTGAGCGTTCAGAGCGCAGACTGGACGTCTGGCGGAGGGTGTAGGGTTGATCCAAGCGTTCTGACCCCACAACGGCAGTCAAGCACTCAAGCCAACTGGCTAAAGTTGGCTAGCTTGCTAGCTGCTTCAAGGCACAAATGAGTGAACACCTCACTCTGTTTTACTCACTCTAGCAAAGGTGCAGAATCTCAAACTGCATTGATCATTTGCACCATGTACTTTTAATGTAATCTCAACTGCAATCCAGGTCATTTGGTTCTGCTTTTAGATGTTAACACAGCACAGTGATAACACATTATTCTAAATATCGGACATTCTATTCCCATTTGAACTTTGCTGCGCTTTTAAATAGTTGAAAGCTTAGTGATATACATTTGGGTGACAACTAAACCAAAAATGTGACTTTGTTTTTCTATTGGAATTTGGTTGTGCTTTTAGATGGTTGAATGCATAGTGAAACCACAATGGAAATCCAACGTGTGGCTTTTTATCTGAGACAAGGCGTGTGCTGCCCAGAGGGAAGAATCCGCTTTCTGTTTCAAGGCTAAAGACATCAAATATTCTGAAGTAGCTCTCAGGTAAGCACTTCTTTCAACATTCTCTCATGTCCTCCAAAATCTCGTATCACTTGAAGTCTCTGTTCAGGCCAGGCAGGCCTTTGACCGTGGATGGTCACGACCTTCTCGTGTACTCTTGTGATTTGGGACTATTGTGTGCTCGGTTTTTCCTAAATGCATTCTTCTCCTCTGTGGTAATCAATGGCCCATCAAGACAAAGGAAGGGATAGCTTGCAGCATAACATAGCTCCAGTAATAGAATCTTGTCATGCGAGCAACACCACTCCACATAAAACATGTGTCCTTCTCATGCATGGATCTACTTGGATGCGCTCTACTAGGAAATGGTGGAATTATGGGTTATTAGAGAATTTTCCCAATGATGGCTCGGTTAATAAATTATGTTCTACCATGTTTACAGGGTAATTGATGGGGCCAATGTCAAACACAACAGAGCAAAACACAAGACATGGAATATCTATATATGCGCTGTAACTGTCACAGATCAAGCTAAATTAACGGAGATTCGTTTGGAGAAAACAATATGGTAACACTACTTGACACCTCGTGTCAGAACAGTCATGTCATAACAGCTTACAAACCGGTCATGACACATATTTACATGTGACATAGATCACTTTATTTTATGGCTGATTATGAACAGTGTCAAAAACCCATCTTTCCTTTTGTTTAATTTTCTTAAATCCATTGTGAATTCTGTAGTCATGTTTGGTTGTTAAATCATTTTCTTAATAACTTGCAAAAAACACACTTTATGACACTGTCAGGAAGCATTGGGACCATCCTGTGCCACTTCACTTTGACTAATAAAATACTCTATAAAAATCATATAAGACAGATAGGCCTATCATGTACATGCCCTTATTTCAGTTATTAGTCAAAAAGGAGGGGCTCTTGTCCTGCTCCTGAAGTCATTCCAATCAGCAACGGAGCATTGGGGTAGGTGCATGTCTGACACTGCGCAATTACAATTATCATTTAATAAAAGGTCAAAAATCAGAAAACGTTATACAACATAAAAATTACTGTTGACATGTAGGTTATGGTGGAATAGAATGGACTGTTTTGCCTCGTCTGGTAGGTTGTTTGTTGACACTTATGGAGTCATATCCAGCCATAAAAATACGCCAAAAAGGTCATGATCATATGACAAGTTGTCAGCTGTTATGACATGGCTGTGACGGTGTCATAACACTAAGTGTCAAGTAAAGTGTCATTAAAAATTCTGTATCATACACGCAAGCTGAAAAAAATTGCCATCCACCAAAACAAAGGTTAACATCTTAGCCATTTATTGTTCAACATAACACTTTAAAAACAGGTCAGAAAAATAACATAGCAATTCAAAATCAAGTGCACTTCAACCAGCAGTCATCTCCATCTGCGCTGTCCTTCCAAACGGTGTGAAGAAAGCACATCTTCAGTGTAAGGCTTTTGGGTGGGATTCGGTGTCATTACCGTCATGATGCATTTCCTGTGATGAGTTTCCTGCTCCTTCTCCAGGCAGTGCCCGCTAACCGTTAGTATGTAAAGGAAATTAACCCAACAAACCAATACTACACGAATGTAACGTTGTGAGAACGTGAGAGGATAACTGGGGTGTGGAAGCCAGGCAGTGTGGGGGTCATTTGTGGCAAATCTCCAACTACACCATAATGCCTGAACAGAATGGAGGGAGCACGGATGTCACCGATGGCAACGTGGAGTAGGAAAAAGTCAAGTGACATTTAAGTCTGTCTGAAACCCAAGGTAAATCAGTTTGGGCTGGAAACCTTCAGTGAAAGTGAAGGGTGACTTAGGGAAGGCTGGGTGCTGGAATATGAAGTGTTTACGAATAATAAAAACAGCAGCATTTATTAGTACAGAGAAATAACTAGAAACAAGATACTGGTACACAATTATATATTACTATAGGGCTGATTAAATACCTTTTGTGATTGTAAAATACAGTGGCTCACAATAGCCAGAGCGCAATTACTGCAACTTAGATCTCTCTCATATCGTAATATACAGTAGAGTAATATCACATAGCAGAACCATAAGCACAGAGATGTTACATTAATCTTTCAATTGTATATTAAATTCAAGAGTGAATTTACAGCACATAAATTACATTTCATGGCACACGTTATTCAAAACAGACAAGAAAAATAGTCCCAGGTCAATACATGTTTCACAATACGTACAACTGTATAATAGACAGAAAACCAGGACTAATGATAATTTGCAAATAAATAAAAAATTCAACTTCATGGCAGTTAACAGAATAAGTGGTGCAAAAACCACTGGAATCATTTTAAACAGCAGGGGGCAGTGTTTATCCTTCAACACTAACAGAAGAGTGTGTTTGATGCTGACCTATGGAGCTGGTTCAATGTATTTTACAACCCCTTGTTTGTTATAAAGTTAACCATTTAACCTAATTTGTGGTAAAAATGGATAATCAATCTGTAAACTGTAGGCAGGCAGTTAATGCTGTTTTTTGTTTATGTTTTTTACCCTCATCTGAGACCAATAGCCAGAAATTCTCCCAATGGGTTGAATAACTGAACCTTTAAATTGGTAATCAATACGGTATCTAATAGTGTCTATTGTAGTGCCTATCGTTGTTCAGTAGGAAAACAGACATATGGACCTGATAGGAAAAGACCTATTAGAACAAGATAGACAACACTCCTTTCACATTACCAAGCCATTAATTTGCATTGTAACCAGTAGGTTGCTTGGAACAGAACATCTTGACACACTGTATGTTTGTATTGATGGCAAAAGGGTCTCAGTAACTACAGTAGGTTAGGTTGTAGATATCCTAGGTCTTCAGATCATACAGGAACGTTAGACATGTCTGGACTATCGCTTTGTTTTTCCCTAATGAATCCATTTTAAAACAAACAAAAAAGTTTGCGATTTTGGCGTGATAGTGGTTATGAATGGTAGTGTGTGATGCGTGAATGATGGTTGGTGTTACGAGGCAACTTGGGGTCAGAGCATCAGTGTTAGAGAACATCCTATTAGTTAGCACCATGGGAGTCACAGAATCGATACTAATCAAAATAGATCTACAAAATCACTCCATCTTATATCCTCAACAAAACAGATCGAAAAATGCACGAAAGCATCTTTTAAAATCCAGATATTGGAATAGAAGGGAAATGTAGAGGAGTTAGTGGTGGGAGGATTGAGTGATCTAACATTGGACAGAAAAACTAAATGTGTAAATGTTGAATTTATGGGGCAATTCATTTATAGAGCTACAGTAATGATACAGTATAACAATTAAACACATGTACTAAATGATACCGACACATTATAGACACGTTGCTTAATTATGTATATACACACATGATTCATATTTATATTTAAAAAAGGAGCAATAGATAGTGCTGTGTGAGCAACCTAGAACTAATCCCACTTCTATTCCTTCCATCCGTGGACGCACCAATAAGTCAGTAGACCTCTATGGTGAGCGTTATCCGATTTGACACATGGGACGAACAGGGTGAACAAAACGGTTCTAGAACCCTCTTTAGTGCATCATGTCCAAAATGGAGTGATGCTGGTCATTAGGACTCGATGCCTGGATCCAATGTCTGTCTTTCACTTTTTAAGATGGCGTCAAGTCAAAAGGCAACACCGGATATCTGAGGGGTGACGTTTATATCTTGGATTCGATCATACAATATACTTTAATAGGATGGTAGGGCATTGAGTTATTTAAGCCAAAAGAGACATAACATTAGCATACACATATTTTGGTACAAGGCAGTGAACATGTAAGGGCCAATTGGAATTTCTGTGAGTGACGTTGATCGACAGCGGAACTGTAGATCTATGGGACGGACAGAACGGATGTGTACTATGGAATTAATAGGTGGTAACTCTTGCACAGTAAGTGCGTATTCCTTTAGCTGATACCAGACCTTTCTCTATGGAATGATTTGTTGATATACCAAATTAGTCCAGCCAACACTAAATTTGTCACTTCCTGGTGTGATGGCAAGGTGCTTCGCTGTCACACCCAATCAGGAAGTCTAGACCAGGTATTCCCAAACTGGGGTACATGTACCCCCAGAGGTACGTACGCGTAACGCCGTCGAGGGTACGGCAAATAAAAATGTGATTCACATTAAAAAGTATATTTATATTTTCCAACGCAGCCATAAAAATCTAATTAAACCACCTAGCGTTGAGCGAAATAACAAAGTCAAATACAGGTAGCCAAGTCAAATAATTAACCGTTGAGGGAATTCCACTATCAGCCCGTATGTAGTCAAACGTAGCTGCAGCTCATTCCGTTTGCTTGAAAATTGGTAAATGGTTAAAAATAAATAAAGGCCAGTGGGGCCCCACGGGTGTGCAGTGGTCTAGGGCTGAGTCACCAGAAACTCTGGGTTCGCGCCCAGGCTCTGTCGCAGCCGGCCGTGACCGGGAGGTCCATGGGGCGATGCACAATTGGCCTAGCGTCGTCTGTGTTAGGGAGGGTTTGGCCGGTAGGGATATCCTTGTCTCATCGCGCACTAGCGACTCGTGTGGCGGGCCGGGCGCAGTGTGTTTCCTCCGACACATTGGTGTGGCTGGCTTCCGGGTTGGAT
This sequence comes from Oncorhynchus masou masou, assembly GCF_036934945.1. Taxonomy (NCBI): domain Eukaryota; kingdom Metazoa; phylum Chordata; class Actinopteri; order Salmoniformes; family Salmonidae; genus Oncorhynchus; species Oncorhynchus masou. The sequence continues at coordinate 37,839,111 of NC_088242.1, read as the reverse complement.
GCGCACTGTGTTAAGAAGCAGTGCGGCTTGGTTGGGTTGTGTTTCAGAGGACGCATGGCTTTCGACCTTCTCTCACGAACCCGTACGGGAGTTGTAGCAATGAGACAAGATACTAGCTACTAACAATTGGATACCACGAAATTGGGGAGAAAAGGGGGTAAAAAAACAAAACAATTTAAAGGCCAGTGTCCATAGAGACACATACCAGCTCTACTGGAAGTACTGCTACTTCCAGCAGTACTACACCTGCACCTGTCGACAACACAAGTTGTTCTGCTTCCACGAGCAAATCCAAAGCTAGCGTCAATAATTCTACATGTTGTAGTCCAGCTAGCATGGACACTGACAGTTGTAATTCTGATGCAGCCGAAGAGCTACTGCCCCCTTCTCCGGGAAAGCACCGAACAGACAGGGATGTTGGACCATCGATGAGAACTACATTGATTTGGGGTTCACTAATATTGGGAGTAGTGCCTTTCCTCAGACAGTGTGTTATATGTGCCAAAGTACTCTCACAACTCAATGAAACCTTTACTCTTGCACAGACATTTAGAAACAAAAAAACATGCCAATTTTAAAAGCTACAGGAGTTTTTGGAGCAAGAATTAAGATGACTTTTGAGTAGTAAGACATGTATAAAAAGCAACATATCCCATTAATAAGAAGGGGCTAGAAGCGTCGTATATGGTGAGCTACTGAGTGGCTAGGACAGGCAAGCTCCATACTATTGTGGAGGACTGAATTCTTCCTGCTGCCACGGATATGGCTGGGACAATGCTGGGGGAAAAGGCCCCCCAAAAAAACTATACAGTCAATGCCTTCATCAAACACTGTTTCACGACGCATCAGTGACATGGCAGGAGATGTTTTGAAACAATTGCTGCTTCGCATACAAGCCCGTGAATTATGTGAGTTACAGCTGGATGAGTCAGATTTGGCAGGCCTGGCACAGCTCCTGGTATAGGTCTGTTACATTTACTGGGGGGGGGGTCAATTAAAGAAGACATCCTCTTCTGCAAACCACTGTAAACCAGGACAACAGGAGAGGATATTTTTAAAGTATTGGACAGTTTTGTTACATCAAATGGACTTGTGGTCAAGATGTGTTGGTATCTGTACGGATGGTGCAAAAACCAAGACAGGGAGACATAGTGGAGTGGTAACACGTGTGCAAGCAGTTGCTCCTGACGCCACTTGGGTACAAATGGCTAACTTTGTTAAAGCAAGGACCCTGAACTCTCCTGTATTTTCTGCACTATGCAATGATATGGGTAGCGACCGTGTAACACTTTTACAACATACAGAAGTGTGCTGGTTATCAGGGGCAAAGTATTGACACTTTTTTTTATTGAGAGAAGAGCTTAAAATTAACTGACCATAATTTTCACTTGTCTGACCGCTTGCATGATGACGAGTTTCTCAAGACTGACCTATCTGGACGATTTTTCCCCCCCTCGCCTCAATCTAGGATTACAGGGACTCTCCGCAACTTTATTCAATGTGTGGGACAAAAATCGAGACTATAATTAAGAAGTTGGAGCTCTTCCCTGTCTGCATTAACAAGGACAACACACAGGTCTTTACATCATTGTATGATTTTCTGTGTGCAAATGTACTTAAGCTACGGACAATGTCAAATGTGATATAGCGAAGCACCTCAGTTGGGTGCTCAATTACGCAGGTACTTTCCCAAAACTGATATCGAATCCAGTTTATCCCTTTCATACCCTGCCTCCAGTCCACTTACCGATATCTGAACAAGAGAGCCTCAAAATTGCAACAAGTGGTTGTGTGAAAATGTAATTTAAAATCAGAAGCCACTGCCAGATTTCTGGATTGGGCTGCGCTCAGAGTATCCTGCCTTGGCAAATCACACTGTTAAGACACTGATGCCCTATGCAACCACGTACCTATGTGAGTGTATTCTCGGCCCTTACTAGCATGAAAACTAAATACAGACTGTGTGGAAAAGGATTTAAGACAGACTCTCCAATACAACCCAACATTGCAGAGTTAAGTGCATCCTTTCAAGCACACCCTTCTCATTAACCCTTGGTGAGTTATTCACAATTTTCAAATAACAAATATGGTTTTATAATAGATAGTAGCTCCTAAACAATTGGATACCACGAAATTGGGGAGAAAAGGGGGTAAAATTAAAAATAAATAAAATGGTTTTATATGTAAGATGTTAAAGAGCAAAATTATTATTATTAATTATTATTGCCCTGGTCCTATAAAAGAGATCTTTGTCACTTCCTACGAGCCAGATTGTGACAAAAACTCACTCATTCTTATGTTTAAAAAAATCATAGTGTGTGGCGGGCTTACAATGATGGCAACAACAAAAAAACTATTTGAGACACATTTGAGAGTGCGCGGACCCTGGTGCTAGAGGGGGTACGCAGCTGGAGGTTGAACGTTTGAAGGGGTACGGGACTATAAAACGTTTGGGAACCACTGGACTAGACCAAATGAACCCGTGGCTGTCAAAACATTCCAGACTGGTCAGGGATCATTTTGTTGGTGTCATGACATCATTGTAGTCAGACAGCCCTGGCAGTGGGATACTATGAAAATATGGTGCTCTAATCTATTATTTGTACCTAAGAGCTCCAAAAGTGGCACACAGGGAGAGCTGTCCAGTGTTCTAAACCTATGGTCTAGGGAATGCTTCATTGGTCAGGTCAAAACCTCACACTAGGAGAACTTTAGGGCTGTATGTACTAGCAGTGGCATGTATGTTATTGGAATATAGAGAGAGATGGGGTGACAGAATATACGTTAAAGCACTGAGCCATGGTTAGAAGGCTTCCATCTCTCCTCTACCTAACACAACTCCCCCGCTGTTGGGACAGATGTACCCAAGAATACCGGCAGAGAAAGAGGACAGCAGCATGACAGATACAGTTTGTGTCAAGAGAGAGAGTTAGTGTGTGTGACTCAACATGTATGCATGCATGTACAGTGCCGTGAAAACCCCTTTTTGATTTTCAAAACGTTTGCCTATTTTTTATACGGAATGTTCTCAGATCTTCAAAACCTAATACGCGAGTATACTAATAACTTATCCAATTTTTTTTTTTATGTTTTTTTTTTTTTTTAAATTCCCTTGTGTTGCGCCCTTACACTCAATAACTGGTTGTGCCACCTATAGCGTATGTGCGCAACCAAATGCTTCCTGTAGTTGTTGGTCAGTCTCTCATCGCTGTGGAGGAATCCCTAAACCATCACATTACTACCGCCACGCTTCACCCGTTGGCATGAGGTTCTAGAGGAGAACGTCAGGCCATCCGTCTGTTAAAGCTAGGCCAGAAGTTAAATGGGTATATGTAGGAATGGTAGGGTCAATGGAGGTTGGATAAGAGCCAGGAGCTTGGAATGTCACTAAGTGAGGGAAAAGGAAATCGCATGGTTGCGGTCACTGATAAGGGTGGCGAGCTGTGGATTAGAGGAGGGAAAATGGGGGCCCGAGGTCAGGTCACATGAAGTGAGAGGGAACCATTTATTACCCAGATCACTTACTTTCCCACCCAAAAACGATGTTTAGGGAAAAGGAGACTCCGTCCTAAAGGGGAGGATAGAAATACTTGTGCTGGAGGAAACACGTCCGTCTTATGCAGCTGTGTGACCCAGTGGGTGAATAAACCTGGTTTGAGCTTTTACTAGTCATCTGTGAGCTTTACTCTATTGTAGAGCCTAACAGCTGGCGCTGCAAGCAGGGTCAACCACGATTTACAGTCCAAATAGAGAGTCCGAATCAGGAAACAGGAGCCGGCACCAAAAACAAAATAGGCACAGTTCCTACACCTGTTATCACCCATTCTGACATCTTGTGGAGATGAGTCGTAGGCTGAGACAATTATAGGATTCGAACCTAGAAAGCCTGAGCTTATTCAGTAGTCCCATTGGATCACGACCGATTGTAGATTTAAGATATTTGGTAAGTCACGGAAGGTAAGCCCGAGCAGAGTACCTGCAGAGGGTAAGTCCTAGGGGGAAAGGGGGCAATTACTTCCCCCCCCACAGGGGCATTGGGTGTTGCATAACTTTGTTAATGAAATAAGTATGTAATTGTTGTGGTATTTGTTCACTCCGGGTCCCTTTATCTAATCTTAGGTTGAAGCTCTGCTAACATTCCGTATAAAAAATAAGTAAAAGTCGAGAAAATTAGAAAGGGAGCAAATACTTTCACAGTACTATATGTATATGCATGCATGTTACAGGTTGTGGATGTACGTGTGTGCATGTGTGTCTGAGTGATGTGTTGCTGACCAGGGTGGATTGAGTCCGGTTGGGTCTTAGGGGAGCACAGGCCTATAGAAGGCGTTAAGTCACTCTCTCGCTCTCTTATTTGGTCTTCAACTTGGCCACCACGACTGGCATCACCCCATTCAACTTGCCCTCCTTTGCCAGCGTCTCGTTGAGTTGGCACAGCTGGCGCAGGAAGCCGTCATTGGGGCCGATCGCTCTCTTGAGCCTCACTGTGGCGACCGCCACCCGGGCGTCCAGCTTGTGGCGCAGCATGAGGTAAGCGATGACAATGGTGGGCGAGCGGCTGTAGCCCTCTCGGCAGTGGACATACACCTTCCCTGATGGACAGAGACAGACACTTAGGGCTACGTCCCAATTCTCTTTAAGCAACTCCTTTCTTTCATGAACACTGACGGTCGAGAGGACTGGATAGGGTTTCACTATACTGCTTGCAACCATCAAATCCTGTCAGATCTGTGGTCTTCAAAGGAATACAAAAAAAAAAAGGAGAGCATTTAAGGCATTAGGATTCTGACGAAGACGGCGACTGAAGTAAAAGGAAAAAGAGAGAAGACTGAGGTACAGTGATGACAGGAGGTGAGGGAACAGATGCTCCAAATATAACCTTGCCTGGCGAAGCATCTCAGCCAGGGAGATGCGAATCTAGGGCCTGCTGTTCTCTGCTGCCAATGACTGGAACGAACTACAAAAATCTCTGAAACTGGAAACACTTCTCCCTCACGAGCTTTAAGCACCAACTGTCAGAGCAGCTCACAGATTACTGCACCTGTACATAGCCCAACTATAATTTAGCCCAAACAACTACCTCTTTCCCTACTGTATTTATTTTGCTCCCCATTATTTTTATTTCTACTTTGCACATTCTTCCACTGCAAATCTACCATTCCAGTGTTTTACTTGCTATATTGTATTTACTTTGCCACCATGGCCTTTTTTTGCCTTTACCTCCCTTATCTCACCTCATTTGCTCACCTCGTATATAGACTTGTTTATACTGTATGTTTGTTTTACTGCATGTGTAACTCTGTCGTTGTATGTGTCGAACTGCTTTGCTTTATCTTGGCCAGGTCGCAATTGTAAATGAGAACTTGTTCTCAACTTGCCTACCTGGTTAAATAAAGGTGAAATAGGGCCTGACCCACACGTTCGTATGCGTTGAGGATGATACGCAGCGCCTACATATCCAGGTGCGCACACTGATCTGATGAGGCTATGGAAAGTGGTTAGGTGCAGTGAAGATGGTTGACATTGACTTGTCTGCCACAGAGGTCAGGCCCTAGATTTGCATCTAACATATACAGTGGGGCAAAAAAGTATTTAGTTAGCCACCAATTGTGCAAGTTCTCCCACTTAAAAAGATGAGAGGCCTGTAATTTTCCTCATAAGGACACTTCAACTAAGACAGATAAATTGAGAAACAGAAAATCACATTGTAGGATTTTTAATGAATTTATTTGCAAATTATGGTGGAAAATACGTATTTGGTCACCTACAAACAAGCAAGATTCCTGGCTCTCACAAACCTGTAACTTCTTCTTTAAGAGGCTCCTCTGTCCTCCACTCGTTACCTGTATTAATGGAACCTGTTTGAACTTGTTATCAGTATAAAATACACCTGTCCACAACCTCAAACAGTCACACTCCAAACTCCACTATGGCCAAGACCAAAGAGCTGTCAAAGGACACCAGAAACAACATTTTAGACCTGCACCAGACAGGGAAGACTGACTCTGCAATAGGTAAGCAGCTTGGTTTGAAGAAATCAACTGTGGGAGCAATTAATAGGAAATGAAAGACATACAAGACCACTGATAATCTCCCTCGATCTGGGGCTCCACGCAAGATCTCACCCCGTGGGGTCAAAATGATCACAAGAACGGTGAGCAAAAATCCCAGAACCACACGGGGGGACCTAGTGAATGACCTGCAGAGAGCTGGGACCAAAGTAACAAAGCCTACCATTAGTAACACACTACGCCACCAGGGACTCAAATCCTGCAGTGCCCGACGTGTCCCCCTGTTTAAGCCAGTACATGTCCAGGCTCGTCTGAAGTTTGCTAGAGAGCATTTGGATGATCCAGAAGAAGATTGGGAGAATGGCATATGGTCAGATGAAACCAAAATATTTTGGTAAAAATTCAACTCGTCGTGTTTGGAGGACAAAGAATGCTGAGTTGCATCCAAAGAACACCATACCTACTGTGAAGCATGGGGGTGGAAACATCATGCTTTGGGGCTGTTTTACTGCAAAGGGACCAGGACGACTGATCCGTGTAAAGGAAAGAATGAATGGGGCCATGTAACGTGAGATTTTGAGTGAAAGCCTCCTTCCATCAGCAAGGGCATTGAAGATGAAACGTGGCTGGGTCTTTCAGCATGACAATGATCCCAAACACACCGCCCGGGGAACGAAGGAGTGGCTTCATAAGAAGCATTTCAAGGTCCTGGAGTGGCCTAGCCAGTCTCCAGATCTCAACCCCATAGAAAATCTTTGGAGGGAGTTGAAAGTCTGTGTTGCCCAGCAACAGCCCCAAAACATCACTGCTCTAGAGGAGATCTGCATGGAGGAATGGGACAAAATACCAGCAACAGTGTGTGAAAACCTTGTGAAGACTTACAGAAAACATTTGACCTCTGTTATATACCCTTTGTTGGCAATGACAAAGTATTGAGAACTTTTGTTAATGACCAAATACTTATTTTCCACCATAAATTGCAAATAAATTAATTTTAAAAATCCTACAATGTGATTTTCTGGATTTTTTTTTCTCATTGTCTGTCATAGTTGAAGTGTACCTATGATGAAAATTACAGGCCTCTCATCTTTTTAAGTGGGAGAACTTGCACAATTGGTGGCTGACTAAATACTTTTGTGCCCCACTGTGTGTGTGTGTGTGTGTGTGTGTGTATATATAAATAAAAACACACGCTCAGTCAATAGAACATGCAACCTGGCTGGCAACACACTCCTCCACTTGAGCTGCCCGGCTGACGAGTCACATGCTCCAACGCTGACCTTTCCACAGCTCTGCACGGTGGTCACAAAATGTCACTGATCAAGCCTCGGTGAGTTACATCAGCACACTTTACCCATCAGGAAGGGGCTGGTGTTACGGCATCGTGTGTCTCGTTGGAAAGATGTGTCCACCACCTCTCTCTTCCACCTCCTCTACTGTCGTACACTGATTTACTGGGGTGTCGATGCAGCTGCCGCCTAATTGGCTGAGAATTAAGATGATTTGTAATTGTGCCCGCTGTGTCAGGGCTTCCATTAAATCCACGCCACAAAACAGTGTTCAGGGCTCCAATGAAATGGGCCCCCAGGGTATGTCAACACACCAGTAACATTTGGGAGAGGAGAAAGGAGCCAGAGGTGTGGTCAGCAATAGATGGCTGTTCTTGTTCTTTTTTTTTCTTCTTTTTTTTTCACCTTTATTTAAACAGGCAAGTCAGTTAAGAACAAATTCTTATTTTCAATGACGGCCTGGGAACAGTGGGTTAACTGCCTGTTCAGGGGCAGAACGACAGATTTGTACCTTGTCAGCTCGGGGGTTTGAACTCGCAACCTTTCGGTTACTAGTCCAACGCTCTAACCACTAGGCTACCCTGCAGTCCCTTTCCGTCTACAGATGGCTGTTATGAATTAGAGAGTTTCGGTTGAAGTGATGGGACTCCTTTGATCTCTTCTTGTTTGCTTCCTTGATAGATCTCCATTTGTTTTGTGTTGGTGCTCAGATACAAATCTGACATATTTCAAAGAGTACGTCTTAAAGTACTATCAAACGCAATCAATGTGCTGTTCAACGCAATGTGTTTCACTGTCCTGGTACTGTACATCAAATGGTCCTCTTTAAGTAGCATCTTGTAAGCGTGTTTTACCTTTGGAAAACAGAGGAAAGGAAAACTAACTTGTGGCAAAGTGGTTTCTGTTTACTCTCTATGGAAAAATGTGTGGCGTTTGGTACAACAGCGGAATGTGCAAATTTAACTGACCGAAACATCAGCTGATACAGCAATGTGGAATAGGACTAGCCTGAGAAGCAGTTTACAGGAGTATCCATCGCCACTTCGTTAAGCCGGAGGACTGATGATGTACACGGATTAAACAAAACATTAGGAACACCTTCCTAATATTGATGTACACTCCCCATTACCCTCGGAACAGACTCAATTCGTCTGGGCATGGACTCTACGAGGTGTCAAAGGCGTTCCACAGGGATGCTGGTCCATGTTGACTGCAATACTTCCCAGAGTTGTCAACATTGGCTGGATGTCTTTTGGGTGATGGACCATTCTTGACACTCACAGGAAACTGTTGAGAATGAAAAACCCAACACCGTGGCAGTTAGACACGAACATCTACCACCATACCCCAGTCAAAAGCACTTAAAATCTTTTTCTTGCCCATTCACCCTATGAATGGCACACAACAGAATCCATGTCTCAATTGTCTCGAGGCTTAAACATCCTGTAACCTCCCCTTCATCTACACTGATTAAAGTGGCTTTAATAAGTGACATTTTGTATACTCCGTGTCTATTCCAACATTAAACGTGTTAGATCCTGTGCCCTGAAGGACAGTTGCTGTTACTCCCCTTCTCATAACTTGGACTTGGAGAAACAAAGGTCTGTTTACAATTTTTTACCAAAGGGGAACAAACTATTGATAGCAGAGGATATTAGAGGAGTCACTCAACCTCAAAAAGCACAATAAAGAGGACTGACACCCATCATCTCAGATGAGGAATCCAATAAAATGGTCAAACGCCACTCAAGAACCCCTCAACCAACCAGTACACAGTATCAGTTCTCCATGTTTGACAAGTAGTATGGAGCTGCTGCATGGAGTATTGCAGCTTCATCCTTTGTAATGCATTTCCTGCGAATCTGGTGATGTTTTTTCCTCTGTTCAGAGAAATTAGCCATTTGAAGTCACATGCATTATTTACCATAACATTTGTGAGAAAGTACCAAGCTTTGCCCACTAGATGCCACTTACGGAGTTTTTCAAAGCATGGTGGTTGCATCATGTTATGGGTATGCTTGTAATCATGAAGGACTTTTTAAAGAATTTTCCATGCAAAATCCTTGAGGAAAGCCTGCCTTAATCTCCCAGCATCTGGTGAAAAGCAGACTAATTCACCTTTCAGCAGGACAATAACAGAACACAAGGCCAAATCTACATTGAAGTTGCTTACCAAAAAGACAGTGAATGTTCCTGAGTAGCTGAGTTAAAGTTTTGACATATATATATATTTTTTTAAATCAGTTTGAAAATCTATGGCAAGACTTGAAAAATGTTTGTCTAACAATGATCAACAACAAACTTGGAATTTTGAAAATATTGTGTAATCCAGGTGTGCAAAGCTCTTAGACTTACCCAGAAAGACTCACAGCTGCAATCGCTACAAAAGGTTATTATTTAGGGATGTACGATATATCGGAATCGGCTGATATTAGTTAACAATGCCAACATCGGCCAGATGTCTAGTTTAACACTGATGATAAAAACCGATGTCAAAACTGACGTGCATACCTATATAACGCCACGTAAAATGTTACGCTACACGTGTAACACAGCATTCCTAACCTAGCCCACAATGTCTGCTGTGTGGATCAAGCAGTCAACAAGTCAAGCAGTCATTTGAAAGAGTAAGAACATTTTAGCGAGACAACTCAATGGCGAAATCCATTAAAGCCAAGATAATAGAATTCATTGCCCTTGACAATCAACCGCTTGTTGTGGGTGATGTTGGCTTTCGCCGACTGGTCGGGCACCGGTGTGGTATTTTTCACATGTAGCCCTACCGGAGTTACACAGTAATAGCGCCACTGCGATCAGCTTCACAACATACATACTATGGAACGCCGTTTGGGTCTTTGCGTGTCATAAAAGATACAGTAGCACAGTCAAAGCTGTACAAAACAAAAGTCGGCAAACAGAGATGCAGTGCATTAGACCGCTGAGTCCGTATGGGTGTTAACTATTTAACTGTACTATAATGCTTAGAAGGTCGCAAAAATTTAAATATCGGTTATCGGTATAGGGTTTTTTTTGGCAAGGAAAATATCGCTATCAGCCAAAAATGTCATATCAGTGCATCACTAGTTATTATACAGTATTGAACACTTATGTAAATTAGATCTGTATTTAACTTTCAATAAATAAATAAATAAATAAATAAATATATATATATATATATACACACATACGTTCCCAATTTGTCATCATGGGGTACTGTGTGTAGATAGGTGAGATTTATTCAGGCTGTAACAACAAAATGTGGCATAAGTCAAGGGGTATGAATACTTTGAAGGCACTGTATAAGAGGCAGTTGCCACTATTTTATCGTATAAAAATCAGGTATTTGCTTATAAACTACATGGTTTAAAAGGTTTAAATACACAATAATCACCTATGAATAAGGTAAAAGAGAACCCAGACTGGGCAGACTCACCTTTGCCATTGTTGTGTGCCAGAGCCTTCTCAATAAAGTCCGCCCCCTCCTCAAAAAAGTTACCGAGGTTGAACTGCGGCTTGTCATTGGCCTGGATGCCATGGTAGGTGATGCCCGAGCCAGCGTAGAAATCTGCATTGGTGTTGACGTGCATAAAGGAGTTGCCTTCCGCCACATTCAGGATGTGGGTCACACCCAGCTTCTGCAGACGCATCAGATTCTGGCCCACAAACCTGTGAGATAGAAATAGATAATTCTATGGTTTATGAGGTAGACGTCAGACATTGATTAAGCACGGGGCAGACCCGAGTACATTGCTTTGGAACACTTCAATAAAGTTATATTGAAGACTTCCATAAAGGTATATTGAAGACTTCCATAAAGGTATATTGAAGACTTCCATAATCACTCGTCAGCTTTGTTGAGTTGCTACTCAAGGGGTAGATACAGCAAATGCTAGACCTACTTTACAGTGGCTGTCAAAGTAAACACACACCGTACATGGTTCATCAATACCAGGTTCAAGCAGTTCTGACAAAGTTGTCCCAGACATGCTATTCAAGCCATTGTCATATCACGGTCTCAAAGTCTCTCCTGCTGGTCACCCTAAATGTTCTGAGTAGCCAATGCACTCTCAGAGCATCATTGTGAAAATGTGATGTGTTGGATGCACTTCCTGCTTGTCGATTATCACACCAAACCTAGGCTACTCCATCTTGCCCAGTCTTAAACCTACACTGTATATACACAAAAGTATGTGGACAGCCCTTCAAATTAGAGGTGACAGCCATTTCAGCCACACCCGTAATCAAGCACACAGCCATGCAATTTCCATAGGCAAATATTGGCAGTAAAATGGCCGTACTGAAGAGCTCAGTGACTTTCGTGGCACCGTCATAGGATGCCACCTTGCCAACAAGTCAGTATGTCAAATTTCTGCGCTAACAGAGTTGCCCCGGTGAACTATTAGTGCCGTTATTGTGAAGTGGAAATGTCAGCTTGTTGAGAAAGAAATAGCCCAAACAGACTCTGGGACAATGGAGGGACGATAGAGCCCAACAGGTAATTTCATACGAATAGGCTACATACATATATTTTTTATAGCAATGAATCCTTTTCTTCTTCTGCCTGACAATTGGCCGGTGGCAAATTTATTTAATTTGCTTTTCAACAACAAAAATTATGGCCAAAAGCACGTTATTACCGACTAATGGAAACACTGGTCTGCATGGCACTGGGCTCTGAACACTCACGTCCCCTGAGGGACCACTAACATAGGCAGACATATCCACTGTCTAAAAGTGGCTCCACCAAACTTTACTATGGGGGATAGTAGATTGGCTCAGAGCATCCACAAGGCTTGAATTCTATTGCCAAAATTAGATGGCCTAATTAGCCTACACAGAAATACTATCATTCAAAATAGGCTGCTAAAGCATGATTTGGCCAGAGGTTGATTAGCTTCCCTAGCCTTTAGAAATATATTTTTTATTGTATTGCCTACATTTGGAAAGGCAGAGCACGCTGCAAATACAAAATAGATACTTGCTGAGTTGCAACTGTCTAGCCAGGAAAATATATATATATAGTGCCTTGCGAAAGTATTCGGCCCCCTTGAACTTTGCAAACTTTTGCCACATTTCAGGCTTCAAACATAAAGATATAAAACTGTATTTTTTTGTGAAGAATCAACAACAAGTGGGACACAATCATGAAGTGGAACGACATTTATTGGATATTTCAAACTTTTTTAACAAATCAAAAACTGAAAAAGTGGGCGTGCAAAATTATTCAGCCCCTTTACTTTCAGTGCAGCAAACTCTCTCCAGAAGTTCAGTGAGGATCTCTGAATGATCCAATGTTGACCTAAATGACTAATGATGATAAATACAATCCACCTGTGTGTAATCAAGTGTCCGTATAAATGCACCTGCACTGTGATAGTCTCAGAGGTCCGTTAAAAGCGCAGAGAGCATCATGAAGAACAAGGAACACCAAAATTGAACTTTTTGGCAACAATGCAAAACGTTATGTTTGGCGTAAAAGCAACACAGCTCATCACCCTGAACACATCATTCCCACTGTCAAACATGGTGGTGGCAGCATCATGGTTTGGGCCTGCTTTTCTTCAGCAGGGACAGGGAAGATGGTTAAAATTGATGGGAAGATGGATGGAGCCAAATACAGGACCATTCTGGAAGAATACCTGATGGAGTCTGCAAAAGACCTGAGACTGGGACGGAGATTTGTCTTCCAACAAGACAATGATCCAAAACATAAAGCAAAATCTACAATGGAATGGTTCAAAAATAAACATATCCAGGTCTTAGAATGGCCAAGTCAAAGTCCAGACCTGAATCCAATCGAGAATCTGTGGAAAGAACTGAAAACTACTGTTCACAAATGCTCTCCATCCAACCTTACTGAGCTCGAGCTGTTTTGCAAGGAGGAATGGGAAAAAATTTCAGTCTCTCAATGTGCAAAACTGATAGAGACATACCCCAAGCGACTTACAGCTGTAATCGCAGCAAAAGGTGGCGCTACAAAGTATTACCTTAAGGGGGCTGAATAATTTTGCACGCCCAATTTTTCAGTTTTTGATTTGTTAAAAAAGTTTGAAATATCAAATAAATGTCGTTCCTCTTCATGATTGTGTCCCACTTGTTGATTCTTCACAAAAAAATACAGTTTTATATCTTTATGTTTGAAGCAAGGCACTGATATATATATATTTTTTTTTAAATAGCAGGAAACAGTTTGGAAATTGTTTGTCATGTAGACTGAAGGGGAGTATCTTTGCTATAAGGCCATGGTATCTTTTGTCAGTGTGCTCAACAAATCACCTGGGTGGGGGGGGGGCTCGTTGACAAGCTCCATCACTGCAGTTATTTTAAAAAAAAGTTCAGGTTTCTCCAGAGATGTTCGATCGGGTTCAAGTCCAGGCTCTTGTCCCGAAGCCACTCCTGCGTCGTCCTGTTGGAAGGTGAATCTTTGCCCCAGTCTGAGGTCCTGAGCAGGTTTTCAAAAGCATGATGCTGCCACCACCATAGGGATGGTGCCAGGTTTCCTCCAGGCATGACACTTGGCTTTCAGGCCAAAGAGTTCAATCTTGGTCATCAGACCAGAGAATCTAGTTTCTCATGGTCTGAAAATCATTCAGGTGCCTGTTGGCAAACTCCAAGCGGGCCATCATGTGCTCTTTACTGAGGAGTGGCTTCCATCTGGTCGCTACCATAAAAGGTCTGATTGGTAGAGTGCTGCAGATATGATTGTACTTCTGGAAGGTTCTCCCATCTCCACAGAGGAACTCTGGAGCTCTGTCAGAGTGACCATCGGGTTATTGGTCACCTCACTAACCAAGGCCCTTCTCCCCAGATTGCTCAGTTTGGCTAGGCGGCCAGCTCTAGAAGGAGTCTTGGTGGTTCCAAACTTTTTCCACTTAAGAATGTTGGAGGCCAATGTGTTCTTGGGGACCTTCAGCACTGCAGACATTTTTGGTACCCTTCCCCAGATCTGTGCCTCGACACAATCCTGTCTTGGAGCTCTTTCATTGAATGCAGGTCCCGTTGGGATACAGTAGTATTTAATATGATCTGGGGGCTTTATCCCATCCCAGAGTGCTCTGCAGTTGGATGAGCATATCATCAGGCTCCAGGCAGAGGTGTGGAGAGGCTGAGAGACCCTGGATGGTTCCCCTGGGACAGAGGGTGAACATGCCTGCACTGCCTCCCACTGCAGGGCTAACTAATAAAAGAGCCAGTCTGCCACCATCTTAGTTTATGACTAGGGGATGAGGTTGCCCATCTGTCTGGCCTGTTTGCAGGCCAAGGCTACTCTGAGGTGATGGAGCGATGGCTTGAGTACATGAGGCTCAGCCGCTCAGATCTGCTCACATAACCCGATATAGCTACCCTTCGCGCTCCTCCCTTTCTCTCCTGTGTCTACCCTTCTCCATCTCACTGCCATCTACTTTGCTCTCTCACTATTCCCTCGGAGGCTCGGTCTATTCTCGCGAATCCAGTAACATTTATCTTGTAAAAGACAAAGCCTATGTGTAAAGGGGTGAGGATGAATGTAACTTTGAGCATGTGTACAGTACATGTTTCAGAGGATGTGCCTGTAAGCACCGAAGTGTACAAATAAAGCATCTACGCGTCTGAATGTGTCGTACACCAGTTCCTACCCAAGTGTATGCATACCCGCTTATGTTTGTATGTGTGCGCGCATATAGGTGCATGCACAGGCTGAACTCAGTGCATGGCTAATACCTTCACGCCCTCCATTTATCTGCCCTGTCTTCCACTCAGTCCTCCTCTGTGCAGCCCCAGACCATGCATTATTAAAACAAGCCCTTACAAAGAACCAAAGTGTGCCGTCAACCAGGGGCTGCCCAGCACTTTTATATTAAAGACTGAGCAGGTGTCGATAAAAGCATTTTAGTGCACCTTCCATTGACTTTTGGCTCCATGGATGGTGTCGTTTGAGAGGGACTCACGCCTAAAGTTTGTGTAATGAGCTTGTCTTGAATCCAGTCACTGAGATGCGCAGTGAACGTATCATTCAGGGAGTGTTCCACCATGATAGCAGCCAGGACAAACTTACAGTAAGTTTAGACATGTCTGACGCATACTGCCCTAATTTCTGTAAGAATAATTATATTCATCTCCCCTACAGTTATTAAAAGAAACAGATCATTACTATTCATCAGGGAAGTAGTAGCACTTCCTAAAGCCTAGCTGAAGATAGTAGAGCGGGAGGTTTGAAACTATTGTATTACAAAAGGTACAGGTGGTGGACCAAAAAACAGGATCACCTAGATGAAAGACAAGATGACAATTCCCCCACCCAAAAAATGCATGAGTAGTCTCCCAATAGTCATCTTCGTGTCCCTCATCTCTTTGCATTGTTTTAGGTCCACCACTTCTAGGTCTTCTGTCCCAGATATCCCTCAACCCTGATCTTATTCTCTCTGCATCAACGACTACCTGTCCACTCCAAACGTCTTGGAAAGAGTACAGAGGTTTCTAATCTTGGTAAAGGCACCATGGCTAGATGCATAATATGCTTAACTGTAGTTGTGTGTGTTTTAAAGCAACTTAAAAATCGAAAACTAAACTATATATGCTGATGATTATCGGGGATAAACACACTATGCCCATGTGTTTCAATACAAACCGGGCATGATAGGAGCATACTGGGCTTAACTGGAAGCGATTTATGGTGAAAAAAAAAACACAATAGAAAAGTTTACTCTTAAATATTTGGAAACCAATGGTTTGGGGTATAAATATAAATGATAGACAAAAATATTATGCAACATTAGTATTGATCAATATTACATTGTGCATAGAGGGAGTGCTTTGTGCTACTGTACCCTTAAAGCCACCTGAGATGGTGCATTCGGAAAGTACTCAGACCCCTCGACTTTCCACGTTTTGTTACATTACAGCCTCTTTCTAAAAGGATTAAATCGTTTATTTTCCTTATCTACACACAATCCCATAATGACAAAGCAAAAACAAGTTTAGGAATTTAGCAGCGATTACAACCTTGACACACATGGATTTGGGCAGTTTCGCCAACACTCCACCAAAGGGATGGACTATTAGACCATGAGAAACAAGATTCTCTGGTCCGATTAATATTTTATGTTTTTGAATAATAAGTTCTATATTTGTTTTATGAGTCGTGCGTGACCCTAGGGGGGCAACACATACATTCAAAGTCATTTCAAATTAAATTTCATAGGCCTAATGCACAGTTCTGACACCATCTGCCTGGTGGCCAACCTGCTGCTCCCCTCTCTAGTTCGTTATAAAAGATGTGAGTGTTTGTGTTCTCAGAAGTACACCAACTAATGAGTCACCTCCATTCCAAAAATACTGAATCTTAGGAGTTGATTACTAACGGAAGATATATTTTATACTAAAAATGTATTGGTAAGTCACGGTATTTAACACACTAAAGTACTTTGTGTGCAGGCAGGCTGCGCAGAGGCAGATCCGAGACATTTTGATTAATGTCAACTAGGCAACCAGAACTGTCAGTCTCACTTCAGAAGAGTCATTCCTTTACAGCCAAGTAAAAATGCCTGTTCCAATGGCGCATTTAAAAAGACGTAGTGTAGGCTATCCTTCCAGACAAACATGCCGTATCCAAGGAGCTTTCAAGGATGACTGCGGTAGATGACTTCATTGCCCGGCCCTAGAGGTCATATATATACACACACGTTAATAGGACCATTATTCTGCATTGTGAAAAGACATGGAATTTTATGATTTTTTCTTATCGTTTTAAAAACGACACCCCTAGTGCGTGTCCATTGTTTTGATTGAACAGCAGCTTGAGCTATGGTAGCAACAGCTCTAGCTGACCTACAGTATATCACAGACCATGTGAAGCCACTAGTCTCCGGAGTGGACAGTGGTGTGAGTGGTTCGTGTGTGTGGATCTTAAATCGATAAGCAGTCCATACATCTTAAATTGTACCTACGCCTTAACTCTGCACTGGAGGATGACGCTTCACAATATGCAAGGTCATATTAAACGTTATTTTAATTGTGTAAACCAATAATAAAACTGAGTGAAATATTCCATATATATATATATATATATATATATATATATACACTGTGCCGTCTCAAATATCTAACAGGTCTACTTTACACATTTTAAAAACAAGGCAAAAACAGCCTTTTGCACAGACACCTCACCCCCTTAACCCAGGGGTGTCAAAATCAGTGTCGGCAGGTTTTTCCCTTTCAATTAAGCCCTAGCCAACCAGGTGTCGGGAGTTAATTACTAATTAGCAACCAGAATCAAGAAAAAGGGAGGATCGAAAACCAGCAGACACTTGGCCATCCCTGGAATGAGTTTGACACATGCCCTAGAGCATGTCTTCCTCTAAGTTTATACAATAGTCAAGACATCTCGTCAACGTGTTAGCTGGCTCTTGGCCCTGGAGATTGGCATATTCAAAATGATTTTGTTGTAACAGAGGGAATGTGCTTGCTTTCTGTCCTACTCACCCTCTTGCTGCTCTCTAGGCAATGACTGGAGCCAAGTGATGATATCATTATACAGGTCGTGACCAAAAGTTGAGAATGACAAGTATTAATTTTCAAAGTCTACTGCCTCAGTTTGTATGATGGCAATTTGCATATACTCCAGAATGTTATGAAGAGTGTTCAGATGAATTGCAAAGTCCCTATTTGCCATACAAATGAACTGAAAACCCAAAAAACAGTTCCACTGCATTTCAGCCCTGCCACAAAAGGACCAGCTGACATGTCCGTGATTCTCTCGTTAACACAGGTGTGAGTGTTGACGAAGACAAGGCTGGAGATCACTCTGTCATGCTGATTGAGTTTGAAAAAGACTGGAAGCTTCAAAAGGAGGGTGGTGCTTGAAATCATTGTTCTTCCTCTGTCAACCATGGTTACCTGCAAGGAAACACATGGCATCATCATTGCTTTGTACATAAAGGGCTTCACAGGCAAGGATATAGCTGCCAGTAAGATTGCGCCTAAATCAACCATTTATCGGATCATCAAGAATTTCAAGGAGAGCGGTTCAATTGTTGTGAAGGCTTCAGGGCGCCCAAGAAAGTCCAGCAAGCGCCAGGACCGTCTTAAAGTTGATTCAGCTGCGGGATTGGGGCACCACCAGTACAGAGCTTGCTCAGGAATGGCAGCAGGCAGGTGTGAATGCATCTGCACGCACAGTGAGGAGAAGACTTTTGGAGGATGGCCTGGTGGCAGCAAAGACACTTCTTTCCAGGAAAAACATCAGGGACAGACTGATATTCTGCAAAAGGTACAGCGATTGGACTGCTGAGGACTAGGGTAAAGTCATTTCCTCTGAATTCCCTTTCCGATTGTTTGGGGCATCTGGAAAAAAGCTTGTCTGGAGAAGACAAGGTGAGCGCTACCATCAGTCCTGTGTCATGTCAACAGTAAAGCATCCAGAGACCATTCATGTGTGGGGCTGCTTCTCAGCCAAGGGAGTGGGCTCACTCACAATTTTGCCTAAGAACACAGCCATGAATGAAGAATGGTACCAACACATCCTCAGACAGCAACTTCCCCCAACCATCCAGGAACAGTTTGGTGATGAACAATGCCTTTTCCAGCATGATGGAGCACCTTGCCATAAGGCAAAAGTGATAACTAAGTGGCTCAGGGAACAAAACATCGATATTTTGGGTCCATGGCCAGGAAACTCCCCAGACCTTAATCCCATTGAGAACTTGTGGTCAGTCATCGAAAGGCAGGTGGACAAACAAAAACCCACAAATTCTGACAAACTCCAAGCATCGATTATGCAAGAATGGGCTGCCATCAGTCAGGATCTGGCCCAGAAGTTAATTGACAGCATGCCAGGGCGGATTGCAGAGGTCTTGAAAAAGGGTCAACACTGCAAATAGTGACTCTTTGCATCAACTTCATGTAATTGTCAATAAAAGCCTTTGACACTTATGAAATGCTTGTAATTATACTTCAGTGTTACTATGGAATACTGAAGTATAATTACATCTGTCAAAATATCTAAAGACACTGAAGCAGCAAACTTTGTGAAAATTAATGTGTCATTCTCAATTTTTGGCCACGACTGTGCAATAGAGACTTCCTTCTACAGCATGGGCTTCCTGTACATGGCCCTTTATATGGGTAAAGGGAAAGCAAAGTTATACAATCTACTAGATTGACGTATTCTATATAATAACATTCACATTTTTTGTTAATGCACATGTAGCCTGCTCGCCTCCCTACCATTGAGGAAGTACAGTTCCCGCTCAGCCCAGTCAAAACTGTTCGCTGCTCTGGCCCCCCAATGGTGGAACAAACTCCCTCACGACGCCAGGACAGCGGAGTCAATCACCACCTTCCGGAGACACCTGAAACCCCACCTCTTCAAGGAATACCTAGGATAGGATAAGTAATCCTTCTCACCACCCCCCCCTTAATGATTTAGATGCACTATTGTAAAGTGGCTGTTCCACTGGATGTCAGAAGGTGAATTCACCAATTTGTAAGTCGCTCTGGATAAGAGCGTCTGCTAAATGACTTAAATGTAAATGTAATGTAGTCAATGTGGATTTTTTTCACCCAATACATGGAAACATACCTTATATGCATTGAGAATTATAATATATATAAATATCTTTTTACACCTTACTTTGTGTCTAGACTAGGTATATGCTGTGTCCTGCACACACAATCAGCATAAAGGATGCCTAAGAACTGACCTAAGTGGAATGGCAGGCTATAAATTGTAGGGAGTCGGCACATTCGTCGCCTTTAGTACCCAGTCAACCAACCACAATGGATTTAAAGCCTGCGGAATACCATGACAGACTGGTCTAACCCTCCATCCCCCTTTGTGTGTGTGTGTGTGTGTGTGTGTGTGAAAGGTAAGTGAGACAAAGGGTGGTGAGTAAGGGGGTGATGTCAATTAAAAAGGGTCTCAATATCGTCAAACAATATGGAATTGTTTAATTTAATAAAAATAGGGCTTCGTATCTCCCTTGAAATACAAACACGAACTTTCAAGAGTGTGCATGAGTCTGTAGAAAATTCTCAATTTCCTTCAGAGCAAGAGAGCAACCTCCTCCCTAGATCCTGACTCAGTTCCATTACATATAAGAGTCATTGGACGAAGGCGTCTTCTGTAGGGGGAAGTAATTGTTAAGGGCCGCGATGCTCGGTCTGAACTTTAAACACATCGCTTGAGGTACGGTTTTGAAAGCATAAGGACTTTTTCATACCTACAAGAAATGATTTTCAAAAAACAAAAAGGTTCAATTGATTTACCTTTATAGGGTTAGGGTTCCCACACGGCAATGTTACAGCATATAG
This sequence comes from Oncorhynchus masou masou, assembly GCF_036934945.1. NCBI lineage: Eukaryota > Metazoa > Chordata > Actinopteri > Salmoniformes > Salmonidae > Oncorhynchus > Oncorhynchus masou. Next base: position 37,818,521 of record NC_088242.1, on the reverse strand, counting down.
CATAACAGCTAATAAGCACAAGTCGTTCACTATCTGCTTCTCTGAAATGGAAGACATTTTCACTGGTCAAATTATCAGTGATGTGATTAAAGTACTGGGATTTATGTTTCTAGAACCGTACCGCAACCGAGTCACATTTGGATGGAGTATTTGGCTGTTTTGGCTTTGAGCCAATTCACCCTTAAAAGCTGCAATAAGTAACTTTTTGGGCAACTGACCAAATTCACATAGAAATGTGTGTTATTGATCTGTCACTCATTGAAAACAAGTCTAAGCAGCAGATCTGTTCTGTGCACCATTTCTATGCTTCCCATTCTTACCTTTTGTTTACTTTAGGTTTTGTACACCAGATTCACACAGCTGTAAATATAATACTTTGGGTTATGGAAAAGATATTACACTGCGGTTTAGATGGTACAATGATTCTCTAGACAATGGTTGCTTGTTCTGTCACAAACTGAAACTTAGAATTTTTTGCAACCAGGAAATGGCAGTGATTTCTGCATATTACACCTTTAAAAACAACATGTAAGATTCTTGGACTAAGGAGTAACTTTAGACTCCTTTAACCCAATATTGGGCTACCTCCTCCCATGCTCGTGGCAAATATTAAGAAGAGATTGCATTCGCCTAAGGCATAAAATACATTACTTGACAAGGTTAGTTCAATCCGGAGACACCTTGTCTTGACGATGTTTTTGGAATGGTTTGATTTGGAAAATATTCGTTTACAATTAGGGTTTTAATTGTTGGTGATGAAATTGTATACTAGGGCTTTCCAACCCAGTTCCTGGATAGTTACTGTTCTGTAGGTTCACTCCAAACCTAATATAGCGCACCTAATTCTAATAATTAGCTCGTTAACAATAATTTAAATTACAACCTCGGGTTGGTACCCAAACCTACACCAAGTGTAGCTCACCAGGAACAGGGTTGGAGAGTCATGTTCTATACAATTGTTATACATTAGAAATTGTTCAGCACAACGAACGCACACATTCCTCAGAATTCGGTCAAATAAAAATAACTTACGCGTTACCAACGTATATTCTAGGGAAAACCTCGTTGAAATGCTGTGTTGGTAAACTGTAAAATCCGCTGCTGTTTGACAAAAGCTCGTTCAGTTGTTGCACGGTAACCTCGTCCCCTGGCACCGCGACTTCAGCTGGTGGTGGTTGCTGCTTTGCCGGGCTCGATTTTTTCATGGTTCCAGGCTCTCTCTCCGAACTGGCGAACAAACGTGTCAGACTCTTGAGTCGTGTCAATTTATGATTTTGCAGAATTTTATTCTCCGTTAAGTCATGTTGTGTAACCTACACGGTGTCTGAAACGTACGCCCTCTTCGTTCGCAGACACACCCCAACTCGCCCACCGCGGGTCAGACACTCCGAATAGGAATTGGTTGACAACACAAGAGTGGCTACCGGAAAATAAGGCAGAGAGGGCACCATTAAAGGGAAAGTAAACCCATTTTTACATGTGGCCTTATTTTCCTTCTTTCTGTGCTAGTTGATTCCCCGCCAAATATTTTTTTTATATATATTTAGTTTAATTACAGAGAAAATTGGTATGTCACATTTTGGCGAGTCATCACTTGCCATTGACTATAATGAAATATTCAAAAATGTCTAAAGCATCTTAAAAACCTTTTTTCTTTTATTTTTTTCTTAAAAAAAAAACATTTAAACACTCCATACCAACTCATATTACATCATAGCTTGTACTAATCAGAGAGTGGAAGACATGTCTCTAAAATGTAGGCTCACTTTTTGTGAACAGTCCCATCACAAATCAGACTGTTGAATAAACTTAATTTGAACGTCTGCTTATTTTGTCTTTATGAAGCAGGTAATCTGAGACGATTGTGTCTTTTTTATAGCAACTTCTTTCAGACTGATAGCCATGCAGCATGGTAACAGTCTGATGATTAGACAACTTAGATGAGAATCCCATTCTGAATGATGACTACGTCCACTGACATAAATAAATGTTTCTAATTATGCTGTTTACAAATATATATAAAAAGGAAAATATGAATTTATGGGACAGTGGAACATTAAAAAAATAGTGCAGAGACATTCAGAATGGGATTTTGATGTAATATGAGTTGTTTTGGAGTGTTTTGGAGCATTTTCTAACATGTTATAGACACATTTTAACAATGCATTGTAATCAATGGCAAGTGAAGACAGCAAAACGTGTCTACCAATTATCTCTGTAATGAAACATAATATGGCATTTCCATCTAAAAGGACCCATGAGCAACAACATGTGAAGTTCAGAGGAGCATGTCAAATTGGGTGTCTATATATATTTTTTAATTAAGGCATATATACAGTGCATTTGGAAAGTATTCAGACCCTTTTCAGACTTTTTCAATATTTTATTTTGTTACGTTACAGCCAGTTACATAAATAGATTACATTATATTTTTTTCTCATCAATTTACACAGAATACCCAATAATGACAAAGCAAAAACAGATTTTTAGAAATGTTTGCAAATATATTACAAATAAAAAACAGAAATACCTTATTTACATAAGTATTCAGACCCTTTGCTATGAGACTCGAAATTGAGCTCAGGTGCATCCTGTTTCCATTTATCATCATTGAGACGTTTCTACAACTTGATTGGAGTCCACTTGTGGTAGGTTCAATTGATTGGACATGAGTTGGAAAGGCACACACCTATCTATATAAGGTCCCAGAGTTGACAGTGCATGTCAGAGCAAAAACCAAGCTATGAGGTTGAAGGTATTGTCCGTAGAGCGCAGAGACAGGATTGTGTCGAGGCAATGATCTGGGGAAGGGTACCAAACAATTTCTACAGCATTGAAGTTCCCCAAGAACACAGTGGTTTCCACCACTCTTAATTAAATGGAAGACGTTTGTAAATACCAAGACTCTTCCTAGAGCTGGCCACCCGGCCAAACTGAGCAGTCAGGGGAGAAGGACCGGGGTCAGGGAAGTGACTTGGTCACTTCCCTGACCCCGGCCATTCTCTGCAGCCTCCAACCAAATCTGGTGTCTAAAACTGTTCATGTCTATTATATGATCACTTTCTCTTTGCCCCATCGCTTTGTTTGAGTGATATTTTAATATATCCTGTATCCTTAGCCTATTTCTTACCAAATTCCTTTCCATTGCGTGTCCCTCTGCAATCATGTTTTTCAGTAGGCTGTAACAAAGTACTTGCGATAAGTGAACTATTAGTGCAGATTTAAATATACTGCAGGTGTCACGCCCTGACCTGAGTATTCTTTGTTTTCTTTATATATGTTGGTTAGGTCAGGGTGTGACAAGGGTGGTATGTGTGTTTTTGTCTCATCTAGGGTTTTTGTACTGTCTAGGGGTTATGTAGATTTATTGTTTACCATCTAGGTGTTTATGTAGGTCTATGGTTGCCTAGATTGGTTCTCAATTAGAGGCAGGTGTTTATCGTTGTCTCTGATTGGGAACCATATTTAGGCAGCCATCTTCTTTGGGTATTTTGTGGGTTATTGTCTATGTGATGTTGCATGTTTGCACTCAGTAGTTGTCACGGTGATAGTTTGTTTAGTGTACTTCGTGTTTGTTTTCAGCTCTCATTAAAAGGATGTATTCCCATCACGCTGCACTTTGGTCTCCTCACTACGACGATCGTGACAGCAGGTCCCTCAAAATACTTTGTGTGTTCGATATCATGGCTTCCAGACTGTTCTGGATCTGGCTGTAGTTGTGGCTTTTGGCCACTTTATGCATATTGGAGTTGCAACGTTATCATTCCATCAAATGCCGTCATCTCTCTCTTCCTCTCTTTCTCGCAAGCATGTGTGCATTGAGCACACACACACTTTCACATATGGGCCTGATTCTGTTGAAGTTCTATATGTATCCAGAGAGGAGCAGCTAATGGATTTACTAACCGAGGAAGTTATTTCAGGTAGGGAGGGAACTTATATTTGGAAGAAGTAATCAGGCCTGGGTAATGCTTGGGCTTAACATTATTGCCTGTGCTGGGCTCTATACATGTGGTGTGTGTGTGACCATGTTTAACTATACCTGTTCCCACAAGAATAGTAAACAAACCAAAATTTGACCAACTGGGGACATTTTGTTAGTCACTTCATGGTCAAATGCTATTTCTAGGGGGATTAGGGTTAAGGTTAGAATTAGTATTAGGGTTAGGTGCTGTGGTTAAGTTTTGGGGTAAGGGTTAGGTTAAGGAAAATAGGATTTGGAATGGATTTAGTGTCCCCACAAGGTTAGTTATACAAATCAAATTGTATTTGTCACTTGCGCCAAATATAACAGGTGTAGACCTTGATTGCTTACTTACAAGCCCTTAACCAACAATTCCCATTCAAGAAGTTGAGAAAATATTTACTAAATAAATATAAAAATAAAGTAACACAAGAAAATTACATGACAATAACGAGGCTATATACAGGGGGTACCGGTACCGAGTCAATGTGCGGGGGTACAGGTTAGTCGAGGTAACTATTGATTATGCATAGATAATAAGCAGCAAGTAGCAGCAGTGTAAAAACAAAGGGAGGAGGTGTCAATGTAAATAGTCCAGGTGGCCATTTGATTAATTGTTCAGCAGACTTATGGCTTGGGGGTAGAGGCTGTTTAGGAGCCTTTTGGACCTAGACTTGTCGCTCCGGTACCACTTGCCGTGCGGTAGCAGAGAGAACAGTCTATGACTTGGATGACTAGAGTCTTTGACAATTTTTTGTGCCTTCCTCTGACACCGCCTAGTATAGAGGTCCTGGATGACAGGAAGCTTGGCCCCAGTGATGTACCCGGGCCATACCCATTACCCTCTGTAGTGCCTTACGGCCAGATGCCAAGCAGTTGCCATACCAGGCGGTGATGCAACCCATCAGGATGCTCTCGATGGTGCAGCTGTAGAACTTCTTGAGGATCTGGGGACCCATGCCAAATCTTTTCAGTCTCCTGAGGGGGATTAGGTTTTGTCGTGCCCTCTTCACTACTGTCTTGGTGTGCTTCAACCATGTTAGTTTGTTGGTGATGTGGACACCAAGGCACTTGAAGCTCTCAACCTGCTCCACTGCAGCCCCGTCGATGAGAATGAGGGCGTGCTTGGTCTCTGACCTCCTCCCTATAGGCTGTATCATCGTTGTCGGTGACCAGGCCTACCACTGTTGTGTATTTGGCAAATTTAATGATGGTGTTGGAGTCAGTCATAAGTGAACAGGGAGTACAGGAGGTGACTGAGCACGCACCCCTTAGGGGCCCCTGTGTTTCTAATTGAAAGGATGTGGAAACAATTTTGAATCAACCAGTGTGTGCCCAGTGGGTAGACTGTTGTCTCTGCTACCGCACAGCAAGTGGTACCAGTGCATCAAGTCTGGAACCAAAAGGACCCTGAACAGCTTCTACCCACAAGACTTCTTAACAAGACTGCTAAATAGATGATCAAATGGCTGGTTGCATCACCGCCTGGTATGGCAACTGCTCGGCCTCCAGCACTACAGATGGTAGTGCAAACGGCCCAATACATCACTGGGGCCAAGCATCCAGGACCGCTATACAAGGCGGTGTCAGAGGAAGACCTAAAAATTGTCAAAAAGTCCAGCCACCCTAGTCATAGACTGTTCACTCTGCTACCACACAGCAAGCGGTACCGGAGTGCCAAGTCTAGGTCCAAGAGGCTTCTGAATAGCTTCTACCCCCAAGCCATAAGACTCCTGAACATCTAGTCAAATGGCTCCCCACACCATTTGCAGTGACCTCCCTAACACCCCCTCTCACCCCCTTTTTACACCACTGGTACTCTCTGTTGTCATCTATGCATAGTCACTTTAATAACTCTACCTACAGTTGAAGTCGGAAGTTTACATACAGCTTTGCCAAATACATTTAAACTCAGTTTTTCTCAATTCCTGACATTGAGTAAAAATTCCCTGTCGTAGGTCAATTAGGATCACAACTTTACTTCTATTTTGTGAAGTGCCCCAGTCCCTCCTACAGCAAAGCACTCCCACAACATGATACTTGCCATCCCTGTGCTTCACGGCTGAGATGGTGTACTTCGGCTTGCAAGCATCCCCCTTTTTCCTCCAAACATAAAAATGGTCATTATGGCCAAACAGTTCTATTTTTGTTTCATCAGACCAGAGGACATATCTCCAAAAAGTCCGATCTTTGTCCCCATGTGCAGTTAAAATCCGTAGTCTGGCTTTTTTATGGCGGTTTTGGAGCAGTGGCTCCAAACGATATAGGAATCGTTTTACTGTGGATATAGATAATAGGTCCTTTGCTGTTGTTCTGGGATTGATTTACACTTTTCGCACGTCATCTCTAGGAGACAGAACACGTCTCCTTCCTGAGCGGTATGGTGGCTGTGTGGTCCCATAGTGTTTATACTTGCGTACTATTGTTTCTACAGATGAACATGGTGCCTTCAGGCGTTTGGAATTTGCTCCCAAGGATGAACCATCTTTTCTGAGGTCTTGGTTAATTTCTTTTGATTTTCCTATGATGTCAAGCAAAGAGGCACTGAGATTGAAGGTTGGCATTGAAATATATCCACAATATATCCACAGGTACACCTCCAATTGACTCAAATTATGTCAATTAGCCTATCAGAAGTTTCTAAAGCCATGACATAATCTTCTGAAATTTTCCAAGCTGTTTAGAGGCACAGTCAACTTAGTGTATGTAAACTTCTGACCCACTGGAATTGTGATACAATTAATTATAAGTTAAATAATCTGTCTGTAAACAATTGTTGGAAAAATTACTTGTGTCATGCACAAAATAGATGTCCTAACCGACTTGCCAAAACTATAGTTTGTTTACAATACATTTGTGGAGTGGTTGAAAAACGAGTTTTAATAACTCTGACCTAAGTGTATGTCAACTTCCGACTTCAACTGTACGTAGATACTAACTCAAATAACCGGTGTCCCCGCACATTGACTCTGTATCGGTACCCCCCTCTATATAGTTTCACTATTGTTATTTCACTACTACTCTTTAATTACTTGTTACTTTTATCTCTTATTCTTATCTGTATTTTTTGTTTTTTAACTGCATCGTTGGATGCACCTGTTGTATTCGGCACATGTGACTAATAAAATGTGGTTTGATTGGAATAAAGGTGTGTGCCCAGTGGGTATGGCTTGGGTGGATGGAGTCTTTGACACTTTTTTGGGCCTTCCTCTAACTTGGCCCTGGTATAGAGGTGGCAGGGAGCACGGCCCCAGTGATGTACTGGGCTGTACTCACCACCCTCTGAGATACAAGAGTATCTGTTGTAAGGCATATAGTAAATGTGGTACAGGTGAGTCTAAAACTGTTTTTGTGTACACTCCAAACTAAATTCTCATCACTTCAGGCCCAGACATTGACGAACCAGTAGGGGTCACTCTCCCCTATGCAAAAGAACAAAAACAACAACCCAAACTACAGTACCACTTCATTCTGGAGACCATAGATACTGTACAATCATCCAGACGCTCGGTGCTGTACTCTATCATTATATGCATCCTCTTTATATGTTTATCCGGTTGTCATGCATATAAGTATGGGGTGATTGTTTTGCCTATCCCCCATTCATATCAAAATCAGTGCATCCCAATGAATAAGAAACCATTGCCTTTCCCTTTGTCACAGTGGTCCATCATTTCATCTTGCTTCTCGACAATACCTAATTCCAAAGGGAAGGCCCAATAATGGTGATCCATGATTAATATACAACCATCAGCCTGTATGGGCAGCTTGATCACACATGACTATAGAATTTGCTTACTGCTAAGAATGCTTTGAAACTATGTAAGGTTATGTATAATAGTACACATTTTGCAAAGCATGTGTAAAATGCATGATGAAAGTACCCCTCCTGTGTGTGTGTGTGCTACTCTGTTTGAAGGGTCTGCTCACCATTTTGTTTTCTGTCCCCTGACCAACAGACCCATTGTGTCTGTTGTCAGTTGGTTAGGTGGCAAAAACAATTGACCTTTTCTTGTTCAGACACAGATGTACGTTTTTTTTTATTCGGTCAAAGATTGGTTTACTCTTTCATTTTTTTTTATTGTTCAAGACATATCAAAGACTTTTACAGATAGGCCACCAGTCATTTCAAAAGAAAAAGTGGTTCCTTCATTGTAAGCCTTTGTAACGTCTGTCGTCGGTGGAAGAAGGTGAGGACCAAGGTGCAGTGTGGTAAGTCTTCATGGTTTTTAATAATACTCAAACTGAACAACAACGAAACAACCGAAACAGTTCTGTCTTGTACAAAGACTGAAAACAACCACCCACATAACACAATTGAAAACAGGCTACCTAAATATGGTTATCAATCAGGGACAACGATTGACAGCTGCCTCTGATTGAGAACCATACCAGGCCAAACACAGAAATAGAAAATCATAGAAAAACGAACATAGACAACCCACCCAACTCACGCTCTGACCATACTAAAACAAATACAAAACAAAGGAACTAAGGTCAGAACGTGACAGCCTTATATAACGGCCCACAAAAATAGAAAAAGAGGGGGAAAACAGTTGAATCAACACAGCATGCGTATCGTGTAAATAGGGTGGGGACGATCAGAGAGTGACGTCACAGCAACGGGAGATGACGGTCTACTATTATTCAGACCATTCAAAATGTCGCATGCAGAAACCTGCTGGGACCTGCTCGTGACTTTGCCAGTGGTTCATACCAGTTCACCACAAGTGGCTCCTAGAATCATAAAGAGTAATCAATGGTGTGTTGTACTTCATACGCAGGAGGGATATTGGCCTCCAGTTATTGACTTTTGTTTCTATAAGAGAGGAATTATTCTGGTTGTTAATGTCCACCCACACGACTGAGAGTCGAATGAGGATCATATTGCTCCTAGCCTTATTCCCTGCACTAAAGCTAAATTATTAACATTACAAGTCCAGGCAAAAAAATGTTTTTATTTAATACCATCTATATTAGTCAGACATCGCATATTGAGTTAACTGCTTCTCTTTTATAGGGTAGATGTTCATTGTTTTATAATATGGAACACGGTTTTTGTGTCATATATAGGCTAATATCTAGCTAGTGCCTGAAAGGATAAGATGACTCAATTTGAGCATTTGACATTGACATTTGGATGGAGTTACAGCGTTCGCTAGGCAACAAAGTACATAAATGGCATCAGCAAACCGGCTTGTTTGTGCAAAGGGTGTCTAGCATTTTCTGCAATGCGATTTACTACCCCTTTGTCAACGTGGCTGAACAATGGCCCTGTTTTCCACCCCTGACTAGTTCTAATGTTATTTCAACCATCAGGTGATTATCACAGCAGTCCAGTGTTGCCAAGTAGTCTCTGTTTGTGAGTAATCAAATATTGACCCCAGCAAAAGTGTATGTGGGAGTGTGGGTAGTAACAAGGCAAACTCTTTATCTAAGCTGACAATGGATTGCTGTCAACTCCTAGTATAGGGGAGTGGATTTAAATAATGTCATGCAGACATACAGTCAAAAGTTTGGACACACATATTCATTCAAGGGTTTTTCTTTATTTTTACTATTTTCTACATTGTAGAATAATAATGAAGACATCAAAACTATGAAATAACACATATGGAATCATGTAGTAACCATAAAAGTGTTAAACAAATCAAAATTTGATTTTAGATTATTCAAAGTAGCCACCCTTTGCTTTGACAGCTTTTCACACTCTTGGCAGTCTCTTAACCAGCTTCACCTGGAATGCTTTTCCAACAGTCTTGAAGGAGTTCCCACATATGCTGAGCACTTGTTAGTTGCTTTTACTTCACTCTACGGTCCAACTCATCCCAAACCATCTCAATTTGGTTGAGGTCGGGTGATTGTGGAGGCCAGGTCATCTGATGCAGCACTCCATCACTCTCCTTCTTGGTCAAATAGCCCTTACACAGCCTGGAGGTGTGTTGGGTCATTGTCCTGTAGAAAAACAAATGATAGTCCCACTAAGCGCAAACCAAATGGGATGGCGTATCACAGCAGAATGCTATGGTAGCCATGCTGGTTAAGTGTTCCTTGAATTCTAAATAAATCACAGACAGTGTCACCAGCAAAGCACCCTCACACATCACACCTCCTCCTCCATGCTTCACTGTGGGAACCACACATGGGGAGATCATCAATTCACCTATTTTGCGTCTTACAAAGACATGATGGTCTCAAATTTGGATACATCAGAACAATGAACAGAATTCCCCCAAATGAATGTCCATTGCTTGTGCTTCTTGGCCCAAGCAAGTCTCTTCTTATTATTGGTGTCCTTTAGTAGTGGTTTCTTTTGAGATGTGTCTGTTACTTGAACTCTGTGAAGCATTTATTTGGACTGTAATCTGAGGTTCAGTTGACTCTAATGAATTTATCCTCAGCTGTCCATTGATTGAGAGGGGTTGGGTTAAGTATGAAAGACACATTTCAATTGAAGGCATTCAGTTGTACAACTGACTCGGTATCCCCTTTTTCCTTTCCATTAACATTTTTCTTTGCTTTTATCCGAGCCTAATGCTTGTTGTTCTATTTGTTGTATGTCTACTTGTGCAACAGAGTGGTGTAAAAGGCATTGCATGGTATTCCCCTAGCTTTTCTAACTCCCATAGCATTTTATCTTGGACAAAGTGATTGTCACATCCAAAATAATTCATAGGATTTAATGACGTTTTCACTCTTTCCATGTAAGTTCCATTGCAATTGTCTGTCATTCTGAAAATAAGCCGGCCATGTTGCAAAGTTCTATGATCCACTGGACTTACATTTGAACACTGGACCTACTAGGAACAAAGCTGCAATACGTTGTTTTGTTTCCCTTTTTCATTCGTGATCTCCATCTGTGACCTCTAGGCATTCATTTCACAGTACCTCTGGTCTATGCAGTAGGATTGGGTGTGTTAAATATAGGCCATCACACCGTCGCTGTGACTACGAATAAGACTGGAGTGGGTCAAAGGGAAAGAGAGACAGCTAGACAGCTAGCTCAGACAAGGGATCTGAGTGTGTGTGGCTTAATGGTTTTAAAGAAAGATTCGGCTACCTGGCCAAAACACCACACCACCACACACCTCAGAAGCACCCACATCATCAACAGCAGCCCCAGGGCCAGGCAGGCGTCTCAGACCGACTCAAGGAGGTTTACTACCATAGCCCTATTTTGGAATGGTTCAGTGCCAATTCTATCTATAGCTCAGCAAGTTAATCACAAGCAGCATTGGCAAGGTGTATCAAAACGGGAGCCTGAACAGAAAGTGGATCACTGAGCCTGGTGTGATTTTCTGCTAATTCCGTCCATAACACTGTGCGATGGGGCTGATGTGCCAAGTCTGACCATAACTATCAGTAGGTCTATCTGAAGCAGGGCTCTGGTGTGGTGACACATATTCAATGCTAACAGCCACTCTTGGGCAAGAAGCGACATGAATGGGTCACACTTTTGGCGGATTGGCGAAAATATTCATATAAACCCTCTCATACTAGGCAATTGGAAGAAAATACGCAAAAAAAATTGGACTGAGGATTTGGTGTCTTGAGATTAAGGCTCAGTTCAGATTCAATTCTGTTTACCAGGGAAAGATCAGGAGACAAAGTCTCAGGGCCTGTCATTTCCTGGAGGGTTGTAGCCACTGCAAAGTAGTGAAGTACAAAGTAAATTACTACAAGACGTGCAATGTAGCCTATTCTTAGTTGAGAGAAAATAACCAATTAACCAAAGAAGCTGTCCTTCACTGCATAGAACAAATGATGAATGCATACTTCAATACTCGATTATGTAATATTCCTCATAGCCAATATCAGTCAACCATGTACATTCATTATGTGAAGCCTACTCTCAGCCCAGCAGTGGTTCTACATCAGCCATTCAATGAGGGCCCTCTTTCTGTAGAAACCCTGTTCTGTTTGCTCAGGTACCTGCTCCTCTCCCTCTGTGCCTTTGTGCCTCTGTGCCTGTGTGTACGTGTGTGTGTGTGTGTGTGCATGCATGTATGTGTGTTTGTGTGTGCATGTGTGTGTGCGTGTGTGTGTGCATGTGTGTGCGTGCATGTGTGTGCGTGCATGTATGTGTGTGTGTGCGTGTGTGCATACTGTAACCTTGAGAGAACACATGCCTTTGAGTGTCCGGGAGCGCATGTGCTATCTTTAGCTTTTGTAGATGGTTTTCTACTGGCCTCTTCCTCCTCTACTCCTCCTGCTCCATCTCTTCTCCCTTTAGCCCACATCACTCACTCACTGCAAACAAGACTGAACTGTTACCGGGCAGATTAGCAGAAAAAAAACACTTATGTGGGAAAACACGTGCCACATGTTTGTTTTTGATGCAGAGTGAAATAAACGTCAAACGCACTCGCTGGCCTTGATTCCTGCCAGCCGGCATCTGTCAGGCCTGGGCAGAGGATATACTGTACACTGAAGTATCCACTGGCTCTGCACATGCTGAATACATTTGTTTCACACGAGCAGTGGTGAGGGCGTTGAATACAGAATGCTGGGACCTCTATATCTTCTGGCTGATAGTATGCTGTGTGATGCCAAAGGGATTGCCTGCAAGAGCTTTATCCTACAGCCTGAATATATTTGCTGTAACTATACATAGACTAGAATAATGCCTGTGATTTAGCTTACTGGCTCACTGTGGGCGACATGGTTGCTTTGCCCTTTTGTGACTATTCGATTGGTTCTTGTATGCAAGACAAGTTGAATCAAGGTCTTTGAAGAACACTTTTGACCCTTGTCTAGTCCATGAATAGCTTGCTCACTCATATTGATCTGTGTAATACGTCTGTGCGGGTGTACCAACGGGGGATTGAGGGCGTAACCGGGTCAGGCACTCCAGCCACGTTTTAGAGAGAGGTGTAACAGAGCCAGGGTTACACTGTTAGGTCAGATGCCATGAAGCCTTATCATTGGTAGGCTGCACCTAAGTGGCTTCCTTTCAGGCATCTATTGAGGTCTCTGGGGCACGTGATGCAAGAAGAATCTGAGGTGCAGATGTACAATCTTAATTTGATCACTCCTGCACGGCATGAAATCCAAACGTGTAGTGTGTTCGGAGTGTGTTCATGTAGTGTGTTTTAAAAGCTTCTAAAGTTGGTCATTTTAACTTTAAAATGTCCGTCTTGATTTGCCCTAACTAAAACAAAATGTTCATGAATTATAATCCACATAACAATTCATATTTCCTGTTGCTTCAGGATTATGTTCTTGCTGTAGCAAGCTGGTTCAAATTACGATACAGCATCTGTATATGGGTAAGCTGATTTATTTCTTATGTCCTTCTTTCTCGGTTCAGACCTGACTGTATGATATACAGTAAGTACAGTATTTCAGATGGTTATCAGAATGTGTGTTACGAGAGTTACAAGAGTTTACGAGAGTTTACCCACTGGGCACAGATGTCAGTTCAACATCTATTTTTTATTTACATTCTGTTGAATTGTCAACTAATGTGAATTCAACATGAAATCAACTAAAACATTCACCATGTCATTGGATTTAAGTTATAAATTCCCTACGTTGATGACATTTTGCAAATTCAATCAGTTTCCCACGTTGATTCAACGTCATCACATAGGGTTTTTGTTGTTATTGAAATGATGTGGAAGCAACGTTGATTCAACCATTTTTTCCCTAATGGGTAGCATGACATTCCCCTGAGCTACATAACTTTTTTTTCATGTAATGTATAGACTTTGACATCCATTTGGATATAACTAGTCACAAAGAGCAAAGCACGATATCCATTCCTGATGTGAGAATGACCCAATAACTATTTAGTCCCTTTTTTAAAGGTCCCGCACATTCACCCTATTTCCCAAGTAAAAATAGCCATTGAATGACCAAAACATCCCTTGTGGCATTTGTACGCTATTAAAATGCTCAGACTTGAAGAAATGTTCCCTTTTCTCTCATCTCTAACTATCAGGAAGCCTAAAAGAACAGGCCAAGTGGGCGGGGAGCTTATATTCATGAGCTCGCCTTGACTGACAGCTCTTTGAAACGCCCTTGTGGTCATTGCCAGGTAACAAGGTAAACAATGGGCCATGTCATTCCAATCCCAAATAGTATGCCTCAACCCATTTTGTCAGCAAAATGCTCTCATGGTCAACGGAGCTGATCATGGACTGTTGGAACAGCAGCAATACACAATTGAATATCTATTGTTTTGTAACTAATTACATTTACATTACATTTAAGTCATTTAGCAGATTACAGAATACAGTTCACTGACACACTTCTTCACACTAATTAGTAAAGCCTGAGTTACCTTGGAAGCTTAGACATTTATTTTATTGAACCTTTATTTAACTAGGCAAGTCAGTTAAGAACAAATTCCTATTTACAATGAAGGCCTAACCCGGCCAAACCCTAACCCGGACGTCACTGGGCCAATTGTATGCTGCCCTATGGGACTCCCAATCACAGCCGGTTGTAATACAGCCTGGAATCGAACCAGGGTCTGTAGTGACACCTCTAGCACTAAGATGCAGTGCCTTAGACCCGCTGTGCCACTCGGGAGCCCACAAAATATATATAGCTTCCCCACATAAGGGAATGTACATGAAAACAGCATGCAATAAGTGAACTGGACAATGTATTGGTGCCTCTGCATTAGCATTGTAAATGACAGTATGATCTGAATTTGATGTATCGATCAACATGAACATTCATGTTAAATAAAGGTGAGAAATAATGGGGAGACATCATTTGACATAATAATTCGATCCATAAACCTAATCTAGGCCGGACAACCTGATTCGTACAATTTGTAGCACTCATTGTCAGGACGCGGTTTCGAACCTGGGTCTCCGGAGTGAGAAACAGTCACTTAACCAACTGAGCCACGAATAGACAGCAGAACCCAGAAGATGAGGCAGACACAGCAGTACTTAAGACGGTGTATTTAATAAAGAAAAAATCCTAAAATACAAAAAATGGCAAATCCAAAAGGTGGTAGGAAAAACACAAAAAGACCTCAAAAGAAACTCAACAAAAATAAACAAAAACAAAAAACAGAATACCACAAGAACGTCACCCGGAATCGACAAGAGCACACAGAACACTAGGGCAGGGTGCTAACATACAAACACAGAGCACAGAACTGAGGGAAACAAAGGGTTTAAATACAATCAGGGGAAACGAGACACAGGTGCAAATAATAATGGGGATCAAGGGAAAAACATAGGGACAAAAAGCACAATGGGGGCATCTACTGACCAAAACCCGGAACAACCCTGGCCAAATCCTGACACTCATCTCCCATCCGAATGCTTGAATAAAACGATACAAAGTAACAAAATGTGATATCATATCACATAAAAGTGAATTGCTTAGGCTTTAGGAAATGCAACCAACTACAAAGATTGATGGGGACGGGAGCGAGAGAGGAGCGGGACCCGTGTAACCCGGTTCAATCAAGTAGGCTTCAGTCACCCACTTGGCTTCAGTCATCTCCAAGATTGAAGTGGGAGACAAATCCAGCTATGGCCTCCTCCTTGTCAGGCCTCTCACACCGGGCAGACAGGGGTCCTGGGAAGGACCGCGCACACAGCTTCCCCACATATAGCCGTGGCTCAAGGGGGACCTCGTTGAAGAGGAGATCCAGGACCCTGTCTATGTAGCATGTAATGTTTTTGAAAAGGGAAATGTTTGTTAAAGGGGTAGAACATTTTATTTCATTTTATTTACTGTTCTGAGTTATGATGCTATCAATTTGTAGTGATCTACAATGTGTTTTTCTGGTGTTTCATAAGTACTCAATTTGAAATATGCAATATTTGGTTGTGTACTTGTTTGTATGTGAAACTCCTCAAGGTTTGTACTTGACATTTTTGTGTACTTGAAATGCTCACTTGATGCATATTTGAAATGAATAACTATGACTTCCATTATGTTGGGTCTGGCTTCACAACCTTGGGTAAGCTCATTTTGTATCGCAGCATTCCTGCTGCGGTGGTTGCTTGCCTGCGGTTGGTGTTCTCATTGAAACGCATAGATGCTAGGTGTAGCCTAAAATTATAAGGGTTTGTTTAGGGAAAATGATACTACTGTAGTCACTGCGCATTTCAGATTATGAAATACACGTTTTTGCAACGTAATATACCTGCACAGCATTCCAACGCAGGAAAAAAATGCTTTCTTGGGCGTAAACCTAAGAATAAGGCTGTGGAAGCTTTCCAGGGCAGAAGTCTGGTGTACAGGGCTCAGTTTGGCAACATCCTTCAGTAAATGCTTGTTGAGCAGCTGCTTCTCCAGCTTGTACACTGGTTTGGTTGCTAGAATAGAAGTGAGTAGTATTAAATATCTGAAAAAGTCACGCAGAGTTGATGATCATTTCTTATATTACGGTACATACTGTATCAGCCATTTGTTGGTGCTTCTGGAGCCTGGAGGCACTCCGGGAAGAGAGGATTGTCACGTTTGTGGACATTCTGCAGGTGACTGAAAAGCGATGTCCACCTGGCCAACCTCTCTTCCTCACTTGCTCCAGTACTCGCCGACCAGTAGAGATGGTTGGTGATGCTCTGCACCCATTTTTTCCACCTTTAGACATACCTTGTCCTTGGCTACGACCTCCACTTTCCCTGAGCTACCTGATCATGTAGAATTCACAATAAAAATACAAAGGAAGTATTGATTTGATCAAACATAAAATCATGTGTTTCTTTTATGTTTTTGGGGTAGGCCTGCTTGAGTTCGATGGGTGAGCAGACTTGGCACTTTTGGAATGATTGCCATTGTACCAGTCTAGCTAAATCAATCTTTTATATGACTTCTTACCTTGTGTTGCATACAAGGGATCATAGAAGTGGATGATCCCAGGGTACACCTCTCTGAGGAATTTCTGGATCTGGGGATACCGATCCGTGATCATAGATGCGAACCTCCCATTGGACAATCTTATTGCTCTTTTTAAAAGGGAAATTCAAGTGAGTGTTTGTGATAAAGAACACCTGGTCAGATAACAAATACCTGTGACAGGGGTGGGCAACTTCACTATATTAGGATGGGTGTTGTCAACGCAAGGCATTTGTTCCAGACCATCAGCCACCAGCCACAAATTATCAAACCGATCATCAACACATGATACTATGGAATAAAGACTAACTTGTACAAGCTGGACATCCACAATCTTGGAAGTTTCAAGGTCCATCACAGAGTATGACCCAAACTTTGGTCATGTTTTCACAACCACCACCAGACACACCTACTTGTTGAAACATTGCTAGCCACAGTAAATCACCATAAGACGAAGAGCAATCTTGGGGTTATGCATACCCTACCCGAACGCACTGGGGATTCCGCCCTCATGTCTCCTCCCTCCCTCTGTGGCATGGACCGAATCAGCTATGCCTGCTCTGTGTGATAAATACAAATGATGGTAGCTGCAAATCATCCCCACGCCCACAGCGGTCAGCATCTGTAAAGACATTATGGTTGAGTACATGGTTTTGAACCGGAATGGCAATTGAACAGCAGAATATATCCCAGTATGTGCCTTTAACTTGCCTTCTTTGTCTGGATAAAAGATGACCCAGTGAGGTATATGGCAGCAGAGAGGTGGAAGTTTCCTGCTGGGATGCTATGACTCAATAAATCTCCCAACACTCAAAAAGTATCCAGACTCAAAATCCATTTCAAATTATGATCATATTTAGGCTACTTTATCCCAGTTATCAATCATGGAAATAATGTTTTGTGGATGAATCTACATTCTGACAGTATGAGTGCAGAAAACAGCCCCGCAGAAAAGGGTCATATCAGAAATGATTAGAGTAACTCTCTCCCGTCACTGTGGTCCCTTTTATGGACAACCTCTCCAAGCATGATGGAGGAGAGGATCAAAGGTCTATCCACTTAGATCTCCTCCTCCAAGGAGCAATGATATTGAGATGAGGAGTTGAGGACACATGGATGGGAGTAAGTAAGTATTTTATATCTAGTGAAGTGAGGTGTAGAGACGTTCAGAGCAGTGTCACAACCAGTCCCATTTCACTCCCTAACACTTCCACTTAGCCCTTAACAAGTTGATAGAAGCTCCACTGGTACTTATAACTATACACACTATTGACATCTGTAAACATTGAAGTGTTAGGGACAAGGGGAAGGGGAGGGATTGGGACTGGCACTTCACCTTCTAATACCAAGGCCATGGTAGAGTATAATGGAGAAGATCTATAGATCCATAAAGATCTAGAGTAGCTTACAGTTTGATTGGAGATTAATCTAAGCCTGAGACACTTGGATGGTGTGAGGGATCCTCATATTCATCCTCAGGGCATGTGTTTGCAGTGTCACTTTCATCCAAACAGGATGCCATCCGGGACCGTTTTGCAGGTGCGGGTTGGGATGTTCTGTCTTTGATGGGTGACTCGAGCATGGTGGTGCCGACACCAACAGTTTTGGTGGATGTGGTTGCCTGGGAAGCTGTGCAGACAGAGTAAATGTTGAATTTTCAAAAATGTCTATCATTACAGTTTGACGATAGTGGAAAGACAAAAGAGAGACATCTGAAAAAGTAATAACCCGACCCCCTGATCATGATGATTAACCCCAATGACACAAGCTACATCAACTGTAAGACAACAACCGTCACAATGGAATGGCAAAATGTGATTTTCAGGGGTAAATTACAAATACTGTACACACAGCGACTCCTTTTGGGGACAACATTACTCCGTGGCAGCTATGTGCTGGTAGTACTCAGACTCCTATGGGGAGGATTTGTCTGGCAAGCAACATAATTTGATGGTAATACTCACTGGTAAGCAACATCATTTGTTGGTAATATTGACTGGTAAGCAACATAATTTGTTGGTAATACTGACTGGTAAGCAACAACATTTGTTGGTAAGACTAACTGGTAAGCAACATCATTTGCTGGTAATACTGACTGGTAAGCAACAACATTTGTTGGTAATACTGACTGGTAAGCAACAACATTTGTTGGTAATGCTGACTGGTAAGCAACAACATTTGTTGGTAATACTGGCTGGTAAGCAACCTCATTTGTTGGTATGACTGACTGGTAAGCAACAACATTTGTTGGTAAGACTGACTGGTAAGCAACAACATTTGTTGGTAAGACTGACTGGTAAGTAACATCATTTGTTGGTCATACTGACTGGTAAGCAACAACATTTGTTGGTAAGACTGACTGGTAAGTAACATCATTTGTTGGTAATACTGGCTGGTAAGCAACAACATTTGTTGGTAAGACTGACTGGTAAGCAACATCATTTGTTGGTAATATTGACTGGTAAGCAACATCAATTGTTGGTAAGACTGACTGGTAAGCAACATAATTTGTTGGTAATACTGACTGGTAAGCAACAACATTTGTTGGTAAGACTGACTGGTAAGCAACAACATTTGTTGGTAAGACTGACTGGTAAGTAACATCATTTGTTGGTAATACTGACTGGTAAGCAACAACATTTGTTGGTAATACTGACTGGTAAGTAACATCATTTGTTGGTAATACTGACTGGTAAGCAACAACATTTGTTGGTAAGACTGACTGGTAAGCAACATCATTTGTTGGTAATATTGACTGGTAAGCAACATCATTTGTTGGTAATACTGACTGGTAAGCAACATAATTTGTTGGTAATACTAACTGGTAAGCAACAACATTTGTTGGTAAGACTAACTGGTAAGCAACATCATTTGTTGGTAATACTGACTGGTAAGCAACAATATTTGTTGGTAATACTGACTGGTAAGCAACAATATTTGTTGGTAATACTGACTGGTAAGCAACAACATTTGTTGGTAATACTGACTGGTAAGCAACAACATTTGTTGGTAATACTGGCTGGTAAGCAACAACATTTGTTGGTAAGACTGACTGGTAAGCAACAGCATTTGATGGTAATACTGACTGGTAAGTAACAACATTTGTTGGTAATACTGACTGGTAAGCAACAACATTTGTTGGTAAGACTGACTGGTAAGTAACAACATTTGATGGTAAGACTGACTGGTAAGCAACATCATTTGTTGGTAATATTGACTGGTAAGCAACATCATTTGTTGGTAATACTGACTGGTAAGCAACATAGTTTGTTGGTAATACTAACTGGTAAGCAACAACATTTGTTGGTAAGACTAACTGGTAAGCAACATCATTTGTTGGTAATACTGACTGGTAAGCAACAATATTTGTTGGTAATACTGACTGGTAAGCAACAACATTTGTTGGTAATACTGACTGGTAAGCAACATCATTTGTTGGTAATACTGACTGGTAAGCAACAACATTTGTTGGTAATACTGACTGGTAAGCAACATCATTTGTTGGTACGACTGACTGGTAAGCAACATCATTTGTTGGTAATACTGACTGGTAAGCAACAACATTTGTTGGTAATACTGACTGGTAAGTAACATCATTTGTTGGTAATACTGGCTGGTAAGCAACAACATTTATTGGTAAGACTGACTGGTAAGTAACATCATTTGTTGGTAATACTGGCTTGTAAGCAACAACATTTGTTGGTAAGACTGACTGGTAAGTAACAACATTTGATGGTAAGACTGACTGGTAAGCAACAACATTTGTTGGTAATACTGACTGGTAAGCAACATCATTTGTTGCTAATACTGACTGGTAAGCAACATCATTTGTTGGTAATACTGACTGGTAAGTAACATAATTTGTTGGTAATACTGACTGGTAAGCAACATCATTTGTTGGTAAGACCGACTGGTAAGCAACATCATTTGTTGGTAATGGGAGCTTACATTGACACCCAATCTACCTTGTTGGTGTGCTGCCACCCAATGTAGGGGGCTTGGATGGAAGATCAAAAACTATATAGTGACTATCAAGTGTGTTACAGAAAATAAACCATTCACAAGTCAAAGCAGCCACAGTTGCAGTATCAAACAGTAGCCCCCCCCCTCCAAAAAATGTTGGCTACCAAACTTCTGATACTTACATTAAGGTCATCGCTTGCAAGATCCATTGTCAATGTTGCTACAGCATCCGTATTCAGGATTAGCATCCTGACAAGAACCTTCGCATGCTCTCCTCAGTTGATAGAGCTACTTTGCTCGAAATGTGATACTGCACACGTGTGACATGATCATTATTTTCGGTGCAGCCTGTCCACCCAAAATGAAAAGCAGCCACTGCTGTCAAGCTTTTCATTCTATGTAAAATAGTGTACCGTTAAATTTACCTGATGGCATCTCGTCACAACACAATGTGCTTTTGCCGGCATGCTGCAAAGTCGCTTGTTCGCCAACAGTCACACCACTGATGAAAGGTTACCAGTATCTTTGGTCGTATGTTCTGCTTGAGCTAGCTAGTTTATGGTTTATAAACATGTGATGATAGTTTTAGGCGGTACATATTTAAATTAGTTCAGCTGATAAGACTACACTAAAGGCAGAAGTAAATCCTTGGTAATACCTGCTCCCTGAATCCAAGTGTTTTACACACGGGGAGAGGACCAGTAACTTTATGATCAAACTTTATCAATGTACCAGCTATAGTTATTTGTCATAATTGGATCACTCTACATTGAAATGGTTACATACAAACAAATATCATAAAATTATTTCCACTGTTGGGACCTTTTAAGTTTCAGTCATGTAGGTGTAGAATTGTCTATCAGAGCTCACAGGAAAGAGTGAGATACAGATGTAGGATCTTCATTTATTGTTGAGAATTCTCCCTGCACCGCATGAAATGCAGCTGAGCATGGTGATTGACATAATTTCACTGAAAACCCACACTGACACATGGTTATATAACAGTGTTGCACTTTTCAAAGTATTGGGACAGTTACACATTCTTGTTGTTTTGGCTCTGTAATCCAGCACTATGGATTTTGAAATGACGCAATGACTATGAGGTTTTAAAGTGCAGACTGTCAGCTTTAATATGAGGGTATTTCTATCAATAGCACCTTTTGTACATAGCCCCCCCCCCATTTTAAGGGGACCAAAAGTATGGGGACAAATGGTACTTTACAGTGGTGTAAAGTACTTTAGTAAAAATACTTTAAAGTACTACTTAAGTCATTTTTTGAGGTATCTCATTTTTGAGGTATCTCCGCTCATTCCGACGTCGGACGTAACACAAGATCCCACCAAAAACGGACCAAGTAGCGTGGCCAGGAGGAGTGGGCATGGGAGGACATCCTGGATGGAGAAGGACCCTGGACGTAAGCCAGAGAGTATCACCGTTCAAGGGAGTAGATGGAGGCAACGAGAGAGGAACTGCAATGATACGATGAGTAAAGTCAACAACGCAAGTACGAGAGGCAGCCTAAAAAAAATATTTTTTTGGGGTGGGCACACGGAGTGGGCGGCAGAGCCGAGTGGTGAACCAGAGCCAGTCAGGGAGTCGAGTGAGGAGCTCGACGCAAGATTCCGGAGAGAGGTGCTGGCGTTGAGAGCGCTGCAGAGTGGGCGTGCTGAGGAGCGTGTCAGTGTCATTCACGCATCTGGCCTTCGGTGCACCTCCCCAGTCCAGTGCGTCCCGTGTCTCCTCCACGCACTCGCCATGGGGTGTGTGTCACCGTTCAGGCACCATGTTATGCGGTTCTACGCACCATGTCTCCAGTGAGCCTTCACAGCCCAGTGCGTCCTGTGCCAGTGCCCCACACTTGCCGGGCTAAAGTGAGCATCCAGCAAGGACGGGTTGTGCCAGCTCTACGCTCCAGGCCTCCAGTGCGCCTCCACAGTCCAGTACGTTCTGTTCCTCCTCCCCGCACTCGTCCTGAGGTGCATGTCATCAGCCCGGTGCCACCTGTACCGGTCTCAGCATATCAGGCCTCCAGTGCGCCTCCACAGTCCAGAGCTTCCGGCGACAGTACCCAGTCCGGAGTCTCCGGCAACGGTCTGCAGTCCGGAGTCCCCGGCAACGGTCTGCAGTCCGGAGTCCCCGGCAACGGTCTGCAGTCCAGAGCCTCCGGCGACTGTCGGCAGTCCAGAGCCTCCGGCAATGGTCGGCGGTCCAGAGCCTCTGGCGACGATCCGCGGTCCAGAGCCTCCGGCGACGATCCACGGTCCGGTTCCACGGAAGTGGAGGGATCAGCAAGCGGAGCGGGGTCCACGCTCCGAACCGGAGCTGCCACCGAGGCTAGACGCCCAGCCGGACTCTCACTCATAGAGTCAGGTTTTGCGGCCGGAGTCCGCACCTTTGGGGGGGGGGGGTACTGTCACGCCCTGACCTTAGAGAGCCTGTTTATTTCTCTATTTGGTTAGGTCAGGGTGTGATTTGGGTGGGCATTCTAGTTCTCTATTTCTTTGTTGGCCGGGTATGGTTCCCAATCAGAGGCAGCTGTCTATTGTTGTCTCTGATTGGGAATCATACTTAGGCAGCCTGTATTCCACCTGAGTTTGTGGGATCTTGTTTTTGCACAGTAGCTGTATAGCCCTGCAGAACTTTACGTTCGTATATCTTTTGTTGTTTTTTGGTGTTCATTTTAAATAAAGAACGATGTACACTTTTAACGCTGCGCTTTGGTCTCATTCCGACGACGGACGTAACAATGGTCCAATTCACGCACTTGTCAAGAGGACATCACTTGTTATCTCTACTGTCTCTGATCTGGAGGATTCACTAAACACACATGCTTCGTATGTAATGATGTCTGAGTGTTGGAGTGTGCCCCTGGCTATCCAGAAATAAATAAAACATATATATAAGAAAATGGTGCTATCTGGTTTGTTTAATATAAGGAATTTGAAATAATTAATTTCACTTTTGATACTTAAGTATATTTAAAACCAAATACTCAAGTAGTATTTTACTTGGTGACTTTCACTTTTACTTGAGTCATTTTCTATTAAGGTATCTTTACTTTTACTCAAGTATGAAAATTGGGTACTTTTTCCACCACTGATTAAAGTTTAATATTTAGTCCCATATTCCTAGCACACAATTATTACATCAAGTTTGTGACTATACAAACGTGTTGGATGCATTTGCTGTTTGTTTTAGTTGTGTTTCAGATTATTTTGTGTCCCATAGAAATGAATGGTAAATAATGTATTGTGTCATTTTGGATTCACTTATTCTAAAAAGGTTTGAATGTGTTTCTAAACACTTCTACGTTAATGTGGATGCTACCATGATTACGGATAGTCCTGAATGAATCGTGGAATAATGATGACTGAGACAGAGGCATGTTATTGTAATGGTAAGAGGTTAGAATGTCTTGGGGGTGTAATATTTGTGCTTTGGAGTACAGAGCCAAAACAACAAATGTGTCACCTTCCCAATACTTTTCGAGCTTACTGTAGGCTACATTAAGATGCTCCAACAGTAGGGGTTCTGTATCAATTTGTTACCTGTGATAGCGTTGTCCACTTCCTCTGCGTTGCAGTGTGGAGTATGGAGCTGTCAAGAGTGCGTAAGTGCCACCGGTATTTGTGGCCTCTGCCTGTCAGCTCTGCCCTAGCCACAGACAGCACATCAGTAATATCATACACTCTTTCCTTTGTCCTTTGACTTCACATTTTGAGCAGTGCTCCCCTGGCCCGCACTGAACTGAATTGTGAGCAGTACTGGCCACAGTCGAGAAGAGAAAAGAGAGTCTTGCTTTGGTGTTTTGTTGTTCAGCCATCCAGCTGCTGCGTATGATTGTAGTATAGGCAATTTTCGGGTGATTTCAATGTTTTTTCAAGTCATGTTTTTTCCCTCTGTAATCATGGTGTAGACCCGATTTAAACTATTGCCACAGTGCTATTATTCCTGCTACGTTGAATGTAGCAAAAATGTGTTCTTGTCATGGCAAAGCAGGCCAGGTATTTCAGAGCACTCCACACCAGTGATTTACACAGCTGCGGTCTGCCCTTGACAGTGTGTCTGGGTACTAACTGACTTTCAATGGTTGCGATTGGGGACTATTTGATTTATTTCATATATTCCACCCAGGTCTGTAATGAGCTCCTAATGAGAAAGAGAAGGGAAAAGTTCAGACTGACCTTGTCATTAATGGTGACAGATCATTGAGCCTTTACACGTGAGGTCATTTAGAAGTGTGCAGAAGGACATGTTCGGATCATTTACTCAGAATGTCCAGATGGTTTCTGGTCATTTTTCTTTCCTATCCTGTAATAGGGAAATGGCTACAGTAAACAATATGATGGTGCATTTCTTCTCAGGAAATTGCATAATTGTAGTGATCTTAACCCGACACCTAGCAACACTGTTGACAATTGCTGGATTGGGCTTCAAGTCCCAGTTGGGTCTACCATTTGAATTTACTACAATATGATTAATGTCTACAAATGGCTGTTCCTGCATCATTCAATACCAACAACAAATACACGCATGAAATTGGATCCCATTTATCTTGTACTACAGTATCTTTCTGATCTTGGCCAGAGCTTTGGACTGCCTGGCACAGTCTTAGAGAGGTCACAATCCATTGGCGCCCATGTCTGATTCATGATCATTTTTGACCCCTGACTCTCTGCTCTTACATCAGTGATGCCTGGCAACACTCCTCTGTGTAGTATAACAGGGATAAAGGCGGATGAGAGTGCTTTGGACATGTCACACATGGACACAGAGGTCAAATGCCAATCATACTCAGAATGCTTAATGTGTAGTGTAACCATGTAACGACAAGACAAAGGAGACCATAGTAATAGCCTAATGGGAGATTTTCCATAATACATTTGGCCCATCATACATTTACCGAGTCCATGTCTCCTTTGGCCTATCTTTATACTGTATGTATGATACCTTTGGCCCATGCTTATGTGTTTGTATAATACCTTTGGCCTGTGTTCTTATGGGCTTATATTATATTAGACTTTTAGCCTGTATACTAATGTTCTTACATGTAGATGTATACAGTTCATTATCAAGTGTCCCAACCAGACGATTAGGTTGTGGGATCTGCCTCCACTATTTTATTTGTGCCTGGCCGTTCTTCGGAATAATTAGACAATGAGTTTGGTTGATCATCGTTTGTGTTATATCCACACTGATGGTTTGGTTTGTTCTGTAGTTCGTGTTCACCGAAGCGGCAGTGTCTAGGAATCGCTGTGCTAAGCTAACTCCGTGGTCCAACCATTGAACTCCATTGGCATGGGTCACAGGCAACAGGAGCCTGAAAAACAGAAGAGTTTGGTCCTTCTCCGGTCTAGGGGTAAAACGTGATGTCCAGTCTCTGAACCGAACCAGCTCGCCTGACAGACCTGGCAATCTGTTCCAAAAGCCAACTATTGATTGAACAATCAAAAAGAGGGACAAAACAGAGTGTAATGGCCTATAAAAGACTTTAACTTAACTGTGATGAACCAAATAAGCACCGTAGATTCCCAGTTACAGTCTGGGCCAGGAACCCTGGCTCATTCTCCCAAAGTCAAATCCAGTCCTGACATGCTACACTCCCACGATGTAGAGCTACTGTACCTGAACAGTTGGTTCGTCACCTGACTCAAACACTCAAGAGTTACTCGAGGATGTTGATGAGCAGTGTTGGTGTCAAATGATGAAAAGCTCATTTCAAAGAGGATAAAACAGGACGACATTATTGTTTGCCTATCGGGATGTTTAAAAAAGTGTTAATAATTCTAACATGCTTCTACCAAAAGTTCTGCGCCATCGCCTGTTTGCACTTGGATCTATTTGAGTAAATCGCAACATATGCGTAAGGCTAGTAAGGCTAGTATCCCCCATGTCACTGCCCAAGTGTAAAAACAATAAAGCAATACGTACCATAAAACTTTTTGACATATTAAAAATGTATCTCGATATGTAATACCCCTCCCTGTCTGTTAGGTTTATGTACTCTTGTTTGTATATTTCTGTTTTTGTATTTGATTTGTTCATAACAAGAGCAAATAAATAACACGCCCCCAAGCTCTACAGCGAGTACTGCATTTAGCACCGCTGAAGGAGAGTGAAGTTCAGAAATATATCTTGCCCTGGGCCGTAGGAGGTTTGAGTATATCTTTACTCTACCCAGGGAAAAGTTGCTGACAGCCAGCGTTGCCCCGCGAGCTCCTCGGCTCACGTGGTCGCTCCTTCACATGTGCGCTCCCTACCTCAACGAGGTCTCGCACACCAACCGGTTTTCACGGCATGCAGAGGCGGTGTGTGCGCTAGTACTACAGTCTGCATAGCTAGCAAGGCTATAGCACTACTTGGAGTGACAGGCTCCCAGGGGAGAGGAATGGTCACATATTCCTTTAGTCTGGAACGGTAGACACAATACAGTCGGAGGAAGGGAGGGATCTAACACGTGATGCTGTGGTGAGCCTGAACTCTCGTACAGAGAGCACTGGGCAGTCCAAGGCAGGTGCAGTCTGCAGTGGATTACAGTACATTCAATTGTCTCGCTGCAATGTCATCATGTGACTGACTTAATTAATCAGTTTAATGCTCATACAGTACACTGAAATAGTATATTACGTGAGTATAATATAGTATATGTACAGTATGTATACTACATGTAAACTACATTCTACATTAATCTATGATGTGACTCACCTCATTTATAATTTATATCATATTTTAGGTGTATATCATGCATACATACATTATGTAAGATATGACATGGGCTGCATTAAATACATTAAATAATCTGTTTCTCTCATATTCAGCACACTTCCAAACCTTTCCATGCCAACAACACAGCAACAACAACAAGCTAAGAATAGCAACAGATCACATGCATTCCAGAGCAATCAGCTTGTGGATCAGAACCTACAGCTCTTCCAGGCACGGCAGACCGGGCACGCTCCAGATGGGTTTGTGGGTAATACAGCCGTGGGGAGATAAGGAGACCTCTGGTGGGTCTCAGCTGGATATGGATTAATTGCAATCAAAGCTGAAAAACATCATAAGCCCCCAAAACCTCCCAAAAACCTTAATCTGGGCAGCCTCACCCAGACAAAAATAAGACCCACGTTAACATTGTCTGAGTAAGAAAGCTAAATGAGAAGGGCTCATTATTACAGTGAAGGGGAACGTTCCACCATGATTCAAATCATATACTGTATTTCTAGAATGTAGGATATATATATATTTACTCCTAAATAGTCTTGTTAGTGATCTAATGCGTTTGCATTGATCACAAAGTCTACCCTGCTTGTTTTAGAGAAGTGAAGTGGAGCCTCGTCTCAGTGGCATGCTGATTAAATCCTCCCATTGGACTCCATTTGACAGGGCTCTGCATGTAAACATTATTAATTAAATAATGTTAAGTCCCTCTGTAGCTGAAATATGAAATATGGGAAAACTTTGGGCGTGAATGTTTAAATGTCTGCAAATATGCCAGCAATTATCCCTCAAACCTCCCCTGAGCGATGCATCACACCCAGCCAACAGTCTGCAGAGAAGCACGTTGTATTTATGAATATGTATATCTGTCCTTTGACTCCCAGTAATAATATCAGTTATTCATATGAAAATAATTAGTGTCTGTAGCCTGTGGCCAAGGACATGGAGAAAGAGACAATTTAATCCATATGTTGTGGCTCTGGGTCACCTATTTTCTTCTGCCGCAGGCAAAGGCAATGGTTTGATGCAAACACATCAAATCTCTCGTGAAACATTGAAATTCCAGTCCCGTGTTAAAGCTCCCTTTTCAAGACCAAGAAATATGGGCTTGGTTGCTTTCTCTTGCCTTCCTCTATAGACACTGAGGCAAAACAAGCCACACAGAACGTATAGTGAATACACTCAAAGTAAATTTATGACCCAAGATCCTATTCGCCTTTGTGACTTTATTTTGTTTTATTATCACTCCTTCCAAACTCACAATAGTCTACTGGCTTTAGTCTCTACTCTCAATGAGCCCAGGGTGGCACTTTTATAGGTCTTTGGGGGGATAGATGGACTAATCCAGCCTTCTAACGTCAGCCATAAGTGAGAGCGTCCCCCTCTCAACCTGAAAATACCTTCACTACACACAAGCAAGACCCCGTCTTACCACCAGTTCTCGATAGCTTGACCCTGGACACATTGCAAAGTCAGCATGCTTTCTCCAAATCACAACATCAGTGAAATCTGAGGTATTTAGGGCAATGTTATCCCAAGCTGAAGGAGTATGGGTCTAAAGTATTGATTGGAGCTTCTTTGAAATCCTGTTGGCCCCTTGGTAACCACAGCCGAAATTGACAATTTGGACTTCCAACCACAAAAGCAATTTAAACCCCCGCCTCTGCCCTCTCAGGTCACCGATCAATTGGTAAGTACCTCACGGTTGCCGTGGTGATAAATACTTATGTCTGGGCCAGTTGGAGTTTCTTGCCATTCCAAAGAGGGGCTCCTCTGCACTTCAGCAGTCTTTGTCTGATGCAACACCCTGGAAAATATACTGCATACCATTGAGGTGCTCAAGCTTACGTGATATTGTCTCCAAACACATACTGCTGTCTGGAAACTGCGCTTAGAAGCAGGACTTGTTGCGCTGAGTAACTCTGCATATCCTTGTGCTTGAAAATATATTTGTTTATTCGTTATTTACCCAGCGGAGTTCCATTGAGATACTGATACTTCTACAACCCTGTTCATATGCAGTATCAACGGGGAACCCTTTGGTTATTGGATAAGCCGGTCTTCGAAGCGCGTGACATGATTTCAGGGATGCACCTGTCAGTGTAGGATGCCCCTGCTTAATCTCCCATAATCCCGCAAGCTCCCGCTCTTGTGTTTCTCCTGTCAACGAACCAGCATTGGCGAACGAAGGTAGAAGGATAGAAAACATATTTATATCCAGCGCAGGATCCCTTTCTCATTAGAGGCATCACGACTGTCGTTAACTAAGCCAACCAAGCGTATAATATTGAAATGATACTACTTTATGAATATAGTACCAGTCAAAAGTTTGGACACACCTACTCATTCAAGGGTTTTTCTTAATTTTCTACACTGGAGAATAACAGTGAAAACATCAAAACTATGAAATAACACATGTGAATTCATGTGGTAACTAAAAAAGTGTTAAACAAATCAAAATATTTTTGAGATTCTTCAAAGTAGCAACCCTTTGCATTGTTGACAGCTTTGCACACTCTTGGCATTCTCTCAACCGGCTTCATGGGGTAGTCACCTAGAAAGAATTTCAATTAACAGGTGTGCCTTGTTAATTTGTGGAACTTCTTTCCTTTTTAATGTGTTTGAGTCAATCAGTTGTGTTGTGACAAGGTAGGGGTGGAAGACAGAAGATAGCCCTATTTTGGTAAAATAACAGCTCAAATAAGCAAAGAGAAATGACAGTCCATGATGGTCAGTTAATGTTAATGTCAAAAAGTTTCTTCAAGTGCAGTCGCAAAAACTATTAAGTGCTATGAGGAAACTGGCTCTCATGAGGACCGCCACAGGAAAGGAAGGCCCAGAGTTACCTCTGCTGCAGAGGATAAGTTCATTAGAGTTACCAGCCCAAATAAATGCTTCACAGTGTTCAAGTAACAGACACATCTCAACACCAACCGTGTGAATCAGGCCTTCATAGTTGAATTGCTGCAAAGAAACCACTACCAAAGGACATCAGTAAGAAGAAGAGACTTGCTTGGGCCAAGAAACATGCGCAATGGACATTAGACCAGTGGAAATCTGTCCTTTGGTCTGATGAGTCCAAATGTGAGATCTTTGGTTCCAACCATTATGTCTTTGTGAGACGCAGAGTAGAAGAGTGGATCATCTCTGCATGTGTGGTTCCCACCGTGAAGCATGGAGGAGGATGTGTGATGGTGTGGGGGTACTTTGCTGGTGACACTGTCTGTGATTTATTTGGAAATCAAGGCACACTTAACCAGCATGGCTACCACAGCATTCTGCAGCGATATGCCATCCCATCTGGTTTGCACTTAATGGTACTATTATTTGTTTTTCAACAGGACAGTAACACAACACACCTCCAGGCTGTGTAAGGGCTATTTGATCAAGAAGGAGAGTGATGGAGTGCTGCATCAGATGATCTGGCCTCCACAATCACTCAACCCAATTGAGTTGGACCGCAAAGTGAAGGAAAAATCAGCCAACAAGTGTTCAGCATATGTGGGAACACCTTCAAGACTGTTGGAAAAGCATTCCAGGTGAAGCTGGTTGAAAGAATGCCAAGAGTGTGCAAAGCTGTCACCAAGGCAAAGGGTGGCTACTTTGAAGAATCTAACATCTAAAATACATTTTGACTTGTTTAACACTTTTTTGGTTACTACATGATTCCATATGTGTTATTTCATAGTTTTGATATCTTCACTATTATCTACAAATAGTAAAAATAAATAAAAACCCTTGAATGAGTTGATGTGTCCAAACTTTTGACTGGTATATATATATATATATATATATATATATATATTTCTATATATATATATATATAGAAAAAATATCCTATTTTTTTACAGACCAAAACCAAATTTATACATACAAACAACAACTTACAGACACATGCAAACAATGACGACATCATCTCATGATGCTACCTTCCTTTTTGAAGAGGCATGCATTTCTCCTATTTCTCAATTTCTCCTGTTCATGTCTATGCACTCAACGTTGAAATATTTGCCATTTGAAGTCATTGAAGTTCCCATAGACAAGGAATATACTATTATGTCAGTTTAGCAACTTCCTTTCCGAGGATAGGCTAATGAATTCCAGTTACCAGCTGCTGTGTCAGGAATCCACAAATACCTCTCAGAATGTTTCATGAACAGATTGTAGTGAATAACTTGGTGTGTAAGACCATGCCGGTTACAGTTATGGTTTGTGTCAACGTGAAGAGGACCGGACTGTTTGGCAGCCAAATGGCGTGTCCCTCTGCCTCGCAAAACATGATCAGCTAAGGTTGTTACAAGGTTGTTGTATCCTACTGTATATCAATGGATGGTTCATAATGGAACACCTTATCGGTCATCTCATTAGAGACGAATGTACAGTGTTCTATAGAAGCTGGAACACATAACTGGCGCAATGGGACGCTCTAGTCACTGCATAACTTAGTATCTGGATTTTAAATTAAAGTGTACATTTAGGAGAGGACGGTGATAGAAATGTCCCAAAATAGCAGAGGTTTTCAAATGGGAGTATCGTTGAGTTTGCTGGATTTCCCTCTATTGATCTCTATCTTGAGAATACCTTCTGTGAAATCAACAGCTTCAACCGAAGTCCCACCTGACGTATACATTTCTCTGTAGTCCACCGCACTCAAACACAACAACTTCACAATAGTGAGGACTGAATAATATGAAATGATGTAGTTGTTTTTTCATCAAGGACTAATTCCAAAATTGTAGTTGGATTAAAAATAAAGCATATTTATTTGGCAGTCAGTATGTATCTGTACCTACTACAATCTCTACTGTATAGTAGGGGGGAAAGTGTTTATGTTTGTTTGCTCTAGGTCTTAGGGACAGTAGTTTCTCTGCTTAATCGGACTTCTCAGACAGGGGGCTTGGGTCTTATCCACTATGAGAAAACATTAATGTAGAGGGTCAGTTTCATTCTACCTAAATGCCATCCCTGTCTGGACTGCTACAGCAACATGGCTTTGTCTCATGTCACCCTTAAAATCCTCCCAATAATTCATTTTTACTATTCTGTTTATAATTGAGAATAGCCTAAATCCAAATGTTTCACAATAGTGTACACTTTAGCACTAGTAATATAATTTATATTCCTGGTGCTAAAGTGAACACCTTATGTCTGATCAAATCCTTGAATATTCGATACTTGAAGTATTCAATCTAGCCTACTATGCATATTGGTGAGCCAGATCTATAGAATGACCAATCACATTCATTACTGACTCAAGAGGTGTCCTAAAGTAGCTCTGCCATTGTCACCAAAGCCCACAGCTATCCCATCTTTATTATTCCCCGAAGCTGTTTGTTTCTGCCCACAACCACACTACTAATTGATTGACTTACAATTGCAAGCAAGCTGGCAGCCGAGCTGAGGTGGAAATCAAAGTACATGGATTTGGTGGCTGGGGGGGGGGGGGCGAGGCTGCTCTCCATAGCCAATGTGCTGACTCAGCCATGAATAGAGTGGAAGAGGTACTATGAATATAACGCAAAAATGTGACGAACGTACTGGAGAGCGCTGCCATTCCACATGAATGTATCACATCCAGACCTGCTCTGTACAGCTAGCACATGTAGGTTGTTTCATCACTCAAACACTGGGCTAATATTCAGTACTATCTGTACGTGTTGTTTGTAATTGTCTTCTTTGAAAGCATAGGTCAACTTAAACAATGGTAACTCTTGTTCTCTTATGTAATACTAGGTCATCTTTCTATGGGATTATGGTGAACGTTGCTCTTTCAGTGGGGGCTGATTTGCAGTAGGACATTCTTTTTGCTCAGGCACTGGCAGTGAGACTCTCATTAGCAGAAGCTGTGTTGTGTCTATCTATAGTACAGAAGGGAAAGCTAGTCAAGTTCAGTACATCACCTCAGGGCAGGATTTGCGTTTTGAATAACCTATCCATCATAAGCTCTCTGCCTTGTGCATAAATCAAATTAGATTCATGGCTGAAAGGGTATCTTTGCCGCAGCGTACGACACCCATTCAAATGTCTAGGGCCTACAGATCTGCTGTCTTCATTTGACCAGTTTGGCCACAACAGGAAAATAATCCTGGAGTAACAGGACATGTGAATTAGTATGTGGATTTTAATTCATGGACATTTTGTGTGGGTTGGACAATTTTTTTGTTAGAATAAATGAAGTCTTACATTTTAAAGTGGAAAGTGCAAACTTTAGAATCCTTTTAAAGCCTTGAATACACTACAATTTTCATTTCCTGCTGAGGGATCAAATGAGGATACTTTATGCTGTTAAAGGATGGCAAAAGAAAGACAAATAATAAATAAAAAACATCTTCTTTAAACTCTTTCTATGTCTAAGACCCCTTTAAAATGCACAATGTGTTAACTTTACACTTTGATATTGTCTCAAAAGAAAGCAACATATTTAATACAGTGGGTTGATTTATTCATTCTTCAGTGTTACAAAAATTGTACAACTTGTAAAAACAGTCTGCGAATCCAACTGAAACTCTGTGGCATAAGGGGAATGCACTTGGAATTGTTCTTTCAAAAGTGACCAAAATAATACTGTAATTGCCATGGTATTCCATTTGATATCAATACGATTTAGCTTCATATCATATAAAATGTCTTTGTTCATATCCAACAGGAGTTCAGAGTTCAAAGTTCGGTATCACATTTCTACTGTGTTGTAGGGTAAAACAAGTGAGTCCAACTTTGTGGGACAAAATATGTCATAGGCAGCTACAGCCTCTCGTGGCTATCACATATTCATTGCATACAAAGGGCAGCTGTGTGGCTAATACAAGGTATGAAAGACGGTGTATCAATACTGCATGTCACATAAAGGCCAAATCCATTTCTCCTGACCCCTGTGCCATCTGGAATTGGTCCTTTGTTGGCAAAAAACCTTCCCTTTTATTTAAAGGGACAGGACCGCCGCTCAAAGAGTCACAAATGGCCCTTTAAATCAGGACAATCCCAGGCTCATCTCTTTCTATGTTTGTTGTGTTTCACCATCTTCTTCCTCTTCAGGATCATCTCGTAGAGTTTCTCTAGGCCTGGTTGTAGGCCTTGTCCATCCACGGCGCTGCAGCTCTGTACGTGGTGCAAGGTGGAGGCATTCAGTTCATGGACGGCCAGGACCTTCTCCACCTCGCTCACAGACAGAGCTGAGGCCAGGTCCTGCTTGTTGGCCAGCACCAGGACGGGCACCCCCTGGTTCTCCGAGGTACGGGTGATCTTGTGAAGCTCCACCTTGGCCTCCTCCATACGTTCGGTTTCGGTGGAGTCCACCACGAACACCATGCCATCGGTCCGCCTCGTGTACGACTTCCACAGGGGCCGCAGCTTCTCCTGGCCCCCTACATCCCACACCTGGAAGGTGATGGCCCGCGAGCTGCCCACCGCTACCTTGATCTTCTCCGTGTTAAAGCCCTTGGTTGGGATGGTCTTGACAAACTCCTTGAGCTTCAATCTGTAGAGCAGAGAGGTTTTGCCAGCCGCGTCCAGGCCAATCACTACCACGTGCAAGGACTGGAAGTTTTGCAGGAACGGGGTGTTGGGGGCTATCTCGGTCAGCTGGTTCCCCATGGTGATAGGATGTTCTCACCTCCTTGGGTGAGGTGGCAGATGCTCAGTAATCCTTTCTAATAGGTGTGCATTGGCACCCTCTTCAAAGGAGGAGGTGCCTGACTGGACGGTTGCAGGACTGGGGACCTTATCAAAAAGCAAACACAATGAGGTACTATTTAAAGACTAGACAATGAGATTGTAAGGTATCACTACAACTTGAGGTGCTTTTACACAATAATAAACAAATGACACAGATAAGAAATGTGATCAGACACTTTGATACAACACATTAATGATTGCTACTACGGTTAGTACACTGACACGATTGCTTTACTAATCAGACTGATCAATAAATTACTGCAATTTCTAATGAACTTCCCTTTGCAAATAGTAAAGCCACAATTGAGACCAATTGGTTGTTCCTTGTTGGAATAAATCCACAAGCATAACAGTCATAGGCTAAGGCGAGGCAATTTAATTGTCAGTCATAGAAAATATCCAGACAGCACAATTCCATTTGGAATTTAATAAGATCAGTTATGGTTTGGGTTTAAA
This sequence comes from Oncorhynchus masou masou, assembly GCF_036934945.1. NCBI lineage: Eukaryota > Metazoa > Chordata > Actinopteri > Salmoniformes > Salmonidae > Oncorhynchus > Oncorhynchus masou. The sequence continues at coordinate 37,782,933 of NC_088242.1, read as the reverse complement.
TCTTTATGAAGCGGTATGCCTGACAACATGTAATTGGTGGTTGGTTGTCTTTTGCCAAGTCCTTTCTAATCCTCTTAGGACAGTTAAACCCCAATGGCTGTCTCGGGGCACATTGATCCAAGTTTAATATAAATGAGAGAATATCTATTCATTTGCGCATTGAATGCAGATTAAGGCCGGGATAGGATTGCGATTAATTTATAATCCAATTGTTTTAGTGAGGCTTTTGTAAAAAAAAAAAAAAAAAAACGTTAAAAAAGACAACTATAAACACAACCCATATTTTCCCCATGGGCTGTTAAAAAAACGATGAGTGTCACCCCAACTATGTAATTATGAAAACACCCGATATAACAATATAGCCTATGTAGTGTAGTTCTGGCATCCTTCTGAGGAATTAAATATGTGATCAAACTGTAGATTTGCACAAAAATAAAATGCATAACCATCTATGAGTGAGACATCTTACTGGAATGACACTGCTATAATAACCAGCCTTGTGCATAGCATTACAACGCAGATTTCATTGCAGTAAAATACCATATTTCTATCTGTGCAAAATCTTAAACCTGAAAAAGCTATTGTGATATATTTACCTTCTAGACCACTTGAATTAACATAAATGGCATCATCCTAGCGCAGCAAATACATCCATATATCCATACATCCAAATATTGCTTCCTTGCGTGCTAATATCTGTCTGTCTGCTCCGTGCACCGATGGAGCAATGAGCAGCAGTGTGGAATGGAATAGCATGCACAAGACCTCCTCTCTCGAACAACAACCTGAGGTGACGTCACTCAATAATATACTCCCCCTGCTGGTCTAGTTTGTCAATGGTTCCGTGTGCAGAAAGTGAGATGCTGGCATGCAGCTACAATATAGCAGGAGTCAGGATACGCAGCCTTATTGTCGCAGGATAGAGCAAATGTGAACTACAGTATTTCTAAACTCGTGCTCTCCCTCCCATAGTAGTACAGTACACAACTGCTTGGAAAGACAAATAGTGATCCCTAAACCGTGTTGAATTGTATGCCTGCATATTAGATTGCATGAGAAAATTCAAGTATGTTCTTTAGACATTCCCACTGAGAGGGGCTCCAACAATTAGTGACTGAGGTATAGACAGTTTCCAGTTGGATGTTTGAAGGATATTCAGCTTTCAAACCACTTGAGCCACGGACTCCAAATAATGTTATGATGTTGGAAACATTGCACACAACATTTGCACAATCATTTGCTTTGCAAAGCTAATAAACATGTGGAGATGTGAGCAGCATTTTGTATTCCTAGTTGAATTAGTTAGGGAGAATAAACAAAGTACAAACTTTTTTACATTCGAATTTCAATAGCTCCTTGGTCATGTGACCTACTTACTGCCTTCAAACAAAGTTCAGAATGTACACTCAGTGGGTCTACACATCACACACCCTTTAGTTTGTCCATTTTCATCTCACATGTTTTTACATTTTTCAAACTTTCCAATTTCAACAGCTCCTTGGTCATGTGACCTACTGGCCTCAAACAAGGTTCAGAATGTACACTCAGTGGGTCTACACATTGCACACCCTTTTGTTTGTCCATTTCCTTCTCACACACCTGTCACTCACACACCTACATGTATTCACTTGGGCCTTATCCCTGGGGCATTCCTGACCTCCAGGCAGGCCCCCATTGACCTGGTGACCTCTGACTCCTGGCATCTAGGCCGCCACTTCCTGCCCGCCCTCTCCCTGGGCCTGAGAGTTTATAGCTTACTCCCTGGAACTACAGACCTCCAGGCCTCCACACCTACTCTGCCTACCCAGTCAACACCCCTCTCCCTTGGCCTTAGAGTATAGCTTACTCCCTGGAATTACTAAGACTATCAAGGCACAAGGCGAGACACAGACGCAGACCCAGGAGGCAGATGGTTGGAGTCTTACAATGTTGAATAATCCAAAGGGGTAGACAAGAGAATGGTTGTGGACAGGCAAAAAGGTCAAAACCAGATCAGTCCAGGAGGTACAGAGTGGCGGACAGGCTCGTGGTCAAGGCAGGCAGGTACAAAGTCCAGAAACAGGCAAGGGTCAAAACCGGGAGGACTAGAAAAAGGAGAATGGCAAAAGGAGTACAGGAAAAACACGCTGGTTGACTTGACTAAACATACAAGACGAACTGGCACAGAGAGACAGGAAACACAGGGATAAATACACTGGGGAAAATAAGCAACGCTTGGAGGGGCTGGAGACAATCACAGGAACAGGTGAAACAGATCAGAGCGTGACAAAGATGTCTATAGTCCCGCTGTCAGGAACCACGTGCACCTGGTAACCCGAAACAAGCTCTGTGCCCCAAGTAAGTCGAAACCGACTCTGTGCACCTGGTAACCCGAAACAGGCTCTGTGCTCCTGGTGGCCCACCTGTTTTTTTCTGCTCACAGACTGAATCCCCACTCCAACCTCCATGGCCTGAGTGCTGGCCCCAGCCCTCGAGTCCGGCCGCCCCTGCTCGAACTCTGAGTGCCCCCCGCCTTGGGGGAGGCCTCCTCATGCACCTGGTGACCTTTTTACTTCCACAGCGAGTCCCAACCTGGCTCACAGTCCCACCAGAGTACGGCCCGGGCGGATGGGCGACCACCACCTAGCCCCCTACCTATCCAAAGCCAATGTCAATGTCTTATGCCTTCTACCCGCCTGCCTGGGCTCTCTCACACTCCGTGTCTGGCCTCTGGCCCTTCTGCGTGCACCTGGTAACCCGTAAGTAAAGAAGGAGGATGGTGGAGGAAGACGCCTTATGTCCCCAACAAAAGCTTGGATCGAGGGTTGAGTTTCAATAGACCGCAGTGAGTAAGCTGCTCTGCTACGTACGAAACCCTGACCCAGAATCAGGTCGTCTACGAGGGATTTAGCACCTGGTTCCCCACAAACATGCAGTGCGCATCAGGAGAGGGGCGGTAACTCATCTGGCCACACCCCAACCCAGTCACGAAACGGCTCTACTCAGCTGCCAGAAGAGGCAGGCTATCCCAGGTCAAGCCGAAGATCCTCAGTGCTACAGTATCATTACGTTTAGGGGAGATTCTGACTTAGAGGCATTCAGTCATAATACCACAGATGGTAGCTTCGCACCATTGGCTCCTCAGCCAATCAAATACACCAAATGTTTGAACCTGCGGTTCCTTTTGTTCTGAGCAGGATTACTATTGCAACAACACATCATCAGTAGGGTAAAACTAACCTGTCTCACGATGGTCTAAACCCAGCTCACTATTAGTGTGTTAACAATCCAACGCTTGGTGAATTCTGCTTCGCAATGATAGGAAGAGCCGACGTCGCTAGGAACAGCCACAAGCCAGTTATTCCTGTGGTAACTTTTGACACCTCCTGCTTAAAAGCCCAAAATTCAGAAGGATCATGAGGCCCCGCTTTCACGGGTCTGTATTCATACTGAAAATCAAGATCAAGCGAGCCTTTGCACTTCTGCTCCACGGGAGGTTTCTGTCCTTCCTAAGCATGCCTTAGGACACCTGCATTACCGTTTGACAGGTGAATTGTCCCAGTCAAACTCCCCACCTGCCACGGTCCCCTGAGCACCTCCCCGCCTCACTGGGTAAGTAAAAAAACCTTAAGAGTAGTATTATTTCACCGTTGGCCGAGGTCTCCCACTTATTCTACACCTCTCATATCTCTTCAAAGTGCCAGACTAGAGTCAAGCTCAACAGGGTCTTCAATCCCCGCTGATTCCGTCAAGCCCGTTCCCTCGGCTGTGGTTTCGCTAGATAATAGGTAGGGATAGTGGGAATCTCGTTCATCCATTCATGCGTGTCACTAATTAGATGACGACTCTTAATTATGTCCCGCCATTTACCCCCGTTTATCGAATTTCCTCACTTTGTCATGAGGGGTTCACAGCCACCCCGAAGGTGGTTTGAGTGGGACCGTGAAGGGTAGCATGCGACGGTCAGATATCAAATTGGCATCCGTTAGAGTAACGTCCAGTGGTGTCATCAGAGGCTTTTCTGTCTTACAAACTGGACATCAGTTTCCGCTACTAACCTTCAGCGGGCTTTAACTGGGTTTTTACACCCAATCGACATCAAGCGCCAGCGCAATACGTATAGGCATGAGAACCAAATACCCATCGCAGTATCTAGCGGCAACATCGACCGGGTGTCGGGAAGAAGTAACAGAAAATAATAATTCCCTTTCAATCATTTGCTTGCACAGTCAGCCCTCTGGGACAGAGCCATAGGAGCCACCTTTACCAGCGCTTCATCGATATTCCTCACTTTGACATGAAATGTGTGCAATATGTGTCTATGCCATCAGCGTAGCTAGAACCAGTTTTGAAAGTTTTAGGAGTAATGGTTAAAGAGCTATTGAAATTAGATTTTTTTTTTGTCACTATGTTGATGGTCCCTAACTGCTGTTGGCGGACGTAAGGAAAACTACAGGCGAATATCCGTCGAATTACCAACCGGAATCTGTCTTTACCTCGGTCAATTACAAGACATGCACTTACAAAAATGAAATAAATCGCACTTTTTGTGCGAGAGTAACATGACAGCCAGTGAAAGGAAACCTCTATACACGGTGTATGGACAGACTTTGGCGCCACCGTGTGTCAAAACCAACCACGACCGACACGCTGCAATAATGGAATGGAATTCTTTGAACAAGATAGTTTTGTTTCATCATTGCATTGTCATTATCATCATATGATGTCACAATCAAAGTTGCCAAGCAACATATCATCTGCCCAGATGTGGTTGTGGTTGCAGTCAGAGCTGTATTCAGTAAGGGCTGTTGCTGCTGTCCTGTTGTTGCTGTCTGCGGAGCTCATTGGCAAGTGCATTATCTTTTACTTAGGAAAGTTAATATTACAGTTGTGTCTCTGTTTTGAAAGGTTAAAAATGTTACTACAAACATCATCAGTGCAGTTATTACACAAAAAGTTAATCTATTCAACTCGTTCTTATTTTGGGATGAGATGTAGATGTTTTTTTTTTGCCTCTGCAAGGGATTGCATTATAGGGTAATGAGTACTCATACAGTAGGTCAGGGTAATGGGCCTACCCAGATCAGACCGACTCCTTCCCCACAGGGTGGTGTACTGTAACATGGCAGCTATGCACTGGGAAGCTCGGCGCAGGCAGAACGTGGCTGATCACCGCTTGACTATCACTCATAAGGTAGGGCCATGGTTCTTTTAATCATTAGCCATGACAGCATAGTAGGACATTCATGTTGATACAGTGGCTATTTCTCTCAAGGTCGCAATGTTACTTACGTGGTAGACTAAATCCCAGAGCCCTGACTTGCTTGACATGGGGATGATTTCTGGCCAAACAAGCAAACAAATGAAACATGACTAGCAATGCGCATGAAGAGATGCTAATTTCTCTCTTGGACATACAGAATGTGAAGGGACCAGCTCCTACGGTAGAGAGCCAACCTGAGGCGCCAACCATGCCAGTCCTTCCCCCTGAGCCCAAAGTGCTAGACGTGCCACTGGGTAGGGTATCTCATCCCTTGGTAGAGGTTAAGAACATCCATGCAATTAACTGAATCTAACTTCTTTATAACCCTCTGCATTATGTTATCTTCATGGCAGGTAAAAGTGTGCACTGCAAGTGTGTGCGCACAAACAAAGACAACTACAGTGACAAGATTGACAACAGATACTCAGTGAGTTCAGTTCTTGCGTTGCACACTGTTGAGCTATGCGGACAACCTTAGCCTAACATGTCCATTGTACTGCTATAGGACCTCATGACCTCAGCTTTCAATCTAAGAAACTGAGAGTAGAGCACGGCTCATTTATTTGACTAATCATGTTATGATGGCTGACAGTGAAATTGGACAACATCACGTAACCTCCAGTGAAATGGATTTATTCCAAAAGGACAAAGCCAAAATTTACGTCAATGACTTCGGATTAATGAAGATGGCTGTTTGATGTGTTTCAGTCCGTACAGTACTCCCAGCAGTGGTAGCTGCAACCACTCCTAGATGACATCTAGATTAGTAGCTGTAACCATCATGCACTGGAGCAGAGAGAACAGCCCTCACATTGGAATGCAATTAACATCAACAAGGGCAATAAACCCCTAGCAAAACAAACATCATACGTCAGTGTCTTCAAAGAGACTTTTTTAAAAAAGCTGGTAATGATCTAGGTATTTCAGCCATGTCCCTATTAACTCAAACGTTCTAAGTGTGCAAATAGTCATCAGTCCACACCCAGTCCAGGAAAGATGTCACTTCACTGCAAAATTCCTCACAGTCAAATCATGGCAACTCTTAGGAAATGTTATTTACCCTCTTATATAAGGTTAATGGAGGTTAATGGATTTACAAGGCAATTGCATATTGAACATCAATGGAGGAAAAATACACATAACATACAGTACATGGCCAAAGGTATGTGGACACGTTCGACGAGCAGGTGTTTGACATCTCATTCCAAATCATGGACATTAATATGGAGTTGGTCCCCCCTTTGCTGCTGTAACAGCCTCCAATGGAAGGCTTTCCACTAGATGTTGGAACATTGCTGCGAAGACTTACATTCAGCCACAAGAGCTTTGGTGAGGTCGGGCACTGATGTTGGGCGATTAGGCCTGGCTCGCAGTCTGCATTCCAATTCATCCCAAAGGTGTTCAATATGGTTGAGGTCAGGGCTCTGTGCAGGCCAGTCAAGTTCTTCCACACCGATCTCAACAAACCATTTCTGTATGGACCTCACTTTTCATGCAGAATCAGGAATGGGCCTTCCACAAAATGTTACCACAAAGTTGGAAGCACAGAATAGTCTAGAATGTCATTATATGCTGTAGCGTTAAGATTTCCCTTCTCTAGAACTAAGGGGCCTAGTCCGAACCATGAAAAACAGCCTCAGAACATTATTCCTCCTCCACCAAACTTTACAGTTGGCATTATGCATTCGGGCAGGTGTGCTGAAATCCGCCAAACCCAGATTTGTCCGTCGGACTGGCAGATGTTGAAATGTGATTCATCACTCCAGAGAACACATTTCCACTGCTCTAGAGTCCAATGGCGGCAAGCTTTACACCACTCCAGCCAACACTTGGCATTGCACATGGTGATCATAGGCTTGTGCTCGGCTGCTCAGCCATGGATATCCACTTCATGAAGTTCCCAACAAACAGTTATTTTGTTGACGTTGCTTCCAGAGTCAGTTTTAAACCCGGTAGTGAGTATTGCAACTGAGGACAGACAATTCTTACGTACCACGCACTTCAGCACTTGCCGGTCCCGTTCTGTGAGCTTGTGCGGCCTACCACTTCGCAGCTGAGCTGTTGTTGCATCGAGACATTTCCACTTCACAATAACAGCACTTACAGTTGGCCGGGGCAACTCTAGTAGGGCAGAAATTTGACAAACTGACTTGTTGGAAAGGTGGCATCCTATGACAGTGCCACGTTGAAAGTTACTGAGCCATATGGGCCATTCTACTGCCAATGTTTGTCTATGAAGATTGCATGGCTGTGTGTTCAATTTTATACACCTGTCAGCAACGCTGTGGCTGAAATATCCTAATCCACTCATTTGTAGGGTTGTCCACATACTTATGGACATGTAGCGTAGCTTGACGGATTTAATTAGTATTATAAATCATGATCATATATCTCATATACACTGATTGACTTTTCATGATGAAATCTACACTGAGTGTAAAAAAACATTAGGAACACCTGCTCTTTCCTTGACAGACTGACCAGGTGAATCGAGGTGAAAGCTCTGATCTGTTATTGATGTCACTTGTTCAATCCACTTCAATCAGTGTCAATGAAGGGGAGGAGACAGGTTAAAGAAGGATTATTAAGCTTTGAGACAATTGAGACATGGATTGAGTATGTGTGCCTTTCAGAGTGTGAATAGGAAAGACACATTTAAGTGCCTTTGAATGGGGTATGGTAGTAGGGGCCAGGAGCACCAGTTTGAGTGTGTCAAGAACTGTAACGCTGCTCGGTTTTTCACACACAGTTTCCGTGTGTATCAAGAATGGTCCACCACCCAAAGCACATCCAGCCAACTTGACACAACTGTGGGAAGCACTGGAGTCAACATGGGCCGACACCTTGTAGAGTCTATGCCCCGACAAATTGAGGCTGTTCTGAGGGAAAAGGGGGGTGCAAGTCAATATTAGGAAGGGGTTCCTAATGGTTTGTACACTCAGTGTATGTTTTAAATCCCTACAATTATGTTAAAACCACCAACATGTACTTTCACAGGTCATAAATCATTCAAAAAACTACCTTAGAAGAATATTGCAAAGAAAATAATGTGAACAGAGCATAGGACAATACTATAGTCTACTACGATACTATATGTATACATTTCTCTTTGACAATGAAGAATGTATCAATATATTTTTTATGACCTCTGGACGTAAGATAGAATGGAAGAGGCCCCTATTCCTTAGAGTCTATTTTGTTCATAATAAACATTTTCACTTTGGGGATCGCTCATTGACAGGCTTTCATCTTTCAAAAAGAATTTGCCCGATAGGGTGGGGGATGGTGGTGTTGGCTCCACAGTCAATGTACTCAAAGGTGTCTTCGGTCAGCTGCTCCGAGTGAGCCAAGTAGGAAATGTTCATTGTCATTCTGTGGAAGACAAAAAGGGATATTAAGGCAGACATTTTGAAATCTTCCTCCGGAAGTGCACAGTCTCGTGTTTCAAAATGTCACTTTTACAGAACGACCAAGTTCAAACGTTTGTTTTTCTGTTGTTCCTGACTAAAAAAGCGTCAACTTTAAGTTGGGTTGGTTTATGACCTAAAAGCAAATACTATAGTTACACTGTTACTAGTGTTAAGGCATGATTCATCTCAAATGGACATGAAACAAAATGTGTGAGATTTTTGAACATGTGGCTAGAAAGGGGCAATTCGGCCACGTTTTAAAAAGGCTAAAAACGTTCCTATTTTGGCTCCAGTAATCATAGTGCTTGGTCTTGAAAAGCAAAATTCTGATTTGGTCCAGATTTTGTCTTGGCCAAAAGGTCTTCAAGAACACTGACAACAAGAATCGTCAGCAAAACTACCATGTACATCATCCTTAGAAGCATAAGATCTGTGCGTTTGAGTGGTTCCAAACAAGAGATGTTACAATGGGAAGTCAATGGGCATACTACAGCCTGGCGGTCAGAGTGGCTTAAGTGCCTTGAAGTGTTTGTGGTGCCACAGACGTGTTTGTGGTTGGCCTCTTTAACATATCTTGGAATAGAGTGCGAAACTCACTGCAAACGCAAGAACAAGGTGTGAATCCTTATGGTGTTTGACTTGCAGTAATTACTGAAACAGAGGAGATATAAAGACATTTATCAGCCTACACATTTATCATATAAGGAAAATAATATATTTTGAAAGCAAAACTAAGAGCATACTGTAACTTTAATTCATACTGTAGGTCCTACCCAAGAGTTCATACTGTAATGTACACATATGCAGATAACACTGTATTTCCTTCCTATTTTAGAAGCAGTGATGATGGTAATGATAATAAATGTCATGCTTACTTCAGGCCTGGGTCCTCAATTGTTATGGGTATGACAACAGTATACTGTGGGAGATTGGAAAACTTAATTTGACTGGGAATTAAGGTCCAATTGTTTCATACGGAACCATAAACAAAGTCTCTTTGCATTACACAGTATTACAATTGTGTAATTGATTTAGATGAAACAACAAAATCAAACCCACCGCTTTCTCTGAACGTGATTTGACCGCCGTCATATTAGATATCTTGATCCTGCCAACCACTGTTTCAGCAATCAGCACTTGTATATCAAATTTCAAGAATTGAATGTCCGCAAAGTTCTCATTGGTGACGTTAAAGACATTCTGGAAGAGGAAAAACAAAGTTTGGTCACACTGACCTCATACAATAAACCAAACAACAAGTGATCACATAGTCTTTGATATATATATATACACACACACACAGTATATAGTTGAAGTCGGAAGTTTACAAAAACCTTAGCCAAATACATTTAAACTCAGTTTTTCACAATTCCTGACATTTAATCATAGTAAAAAAATCCCTGTCTTAGGTCAGTTAGGATCACCACTTTATTTTAAGAATGTGAAATGTCAGAATAATAGTAGAGAGAAGGTCAAGGCTTTGTGATGGACACTCCAATACCTTGACTTTGTTGTCCTTAAGCCATTTTGCCACAACTTTGGAAGTATGCTTGGGGTCATCGTCCATTTGGAAGATCCATTTGCGATCAAGCTTTAATATTCCTGGCTGATGTCTTGAGATGTTGCTTCAATATATCCACATAATTTTCCTTCCTCGTGAAGCCATCTATTTTGTGAAGTGTACCAGTCCCTCATGCAGCAAAGCACTCCCACAAAATGATGCTGTCACCCCCATACTTCAAGATTGGGATGGTGTTCTTCGGCTTGCAAGCATCCCCCTTTTTCCTCCAAACATAACAATGGTCGTTATGGCCAAACAGTTCTGTTTTTGTTTCGTCAGACCAGAGGATATTTCGCCAAAAAGTCTGATCTTTGTCCCCATGTGCAGTTGCAAACCGTAGTCTGGCATTTTTATGACAGTTTTGGAGCAGTGGCTTCTTCCTTGCTGAGCAGCCTTTCAGGTTATGTCGATATAGGACTCGTTTCACTGTGGATATAGATACTTTTGTACCCATTTCCTCCAACATCTTCACAAGGTCCTTTGCTGTTGTTCCGGGATTGATTTGCACTTTTCGCAACAAAGTATGTCCATCTCGAGGAGACAGAACCAGTGTCCTTTCAGAGCGGTATGACGGCTGCATGGTCCCATGGTGTTTATTCTTGCGTACTATTGTTTGTACAGATGAACGTGGTACCTTCAGGCATTTGGAAATTGCTTCCAAGGATGAACCAGACTTGTGGTGGTTTACAATTTGTTTTCTGAGGTCTTGGCTGATTTCTCGCATCATGAGGAAGGAAAATTATGTGGGTATATTGAATCTCAAGACATCAGTCAGGAAGTTAAAGATTGGTCGCAAATGGGTCTTCCAAATGGACAATGGCCCCAAGCATACTTCCATTGTTGTGGCAAAATGGCTTATGGACAACAAAGTCAAGGTATTGGAGTGGCCATGACAAAGCCCTGACCACAATCCTATAGAAAATCTGTTGGCAGAACTGAAAAAGTGTGTGCTAGCAAGGAGGCCTACAAACCTGACTCAGTTACACCAGCTCTGTCAGGAGTAATGGGCCAAAATTCACCCAACTTATTGTGGGAAGCTCGTGGAAGGCTACCCAAAAACATTTGACCCAAGTTAAACAATTTAAAAGCAGTGCTACCAAATACTAGTTGAGTGTATGTAAACTTTTGACCCACTGGGAATGTGATGAAAGAAATAAAAGCTGAAATAAATAATTCTCTCATATTATTCTGACATTTCACATTCTTAAAATAAAGTGGTGATCCTAACAGACAGAAGACAGGGAATTTTTACTAGAATTAAATGTAAGGAATTGTGAAAAACTGAGTTTAAATGTAATTGGATAAGGTGTATGTAAACTTCTGACTTCATCTGTATATGGGAGTGCGGCACGCATATATCTCGTATTTACCGTGATTTGCACTTCAACTGTTTGTGGGGTGAAGAAGACCATCACTGATTTGACGGTGACAAGGGACAGTGAGATACTCCGTGGGAAGAGGAAGAAGAGGATCAGGCAGCAGATCAGGAGACACACCACCACCGAAATACACACATAGAGTTTCCTGGAAAAGAAGAATGCAGTTAGAGGTTAAAGGTCCCGAACAATCTTTATGATTCCCATGTAAAATAGCCTTTTGAATGACTAAAATATAACGTTAATATTTGTTTTGGATAGAAACGCTAAACATTTTACAAAAAGTAATTGTTCTCTAATGGCTAACTACCAGGAAGTTTGAAAAGGCAGGGTGAGTGGGCGGGAAGCTTATATTCATGAGCTCGCCTTGACTGACAGCTCTTTGAAACACCTATGTTGAGCAACTTGGACGCAGTGAGCAGTGTTGCAGTCAAATTATCTCAAACTGTCTCTTATGATACCTTCTGAATCAACGTGTTTGACACAGGGGGAGAGGACCAGTAACTTTGTGATCAAACTTTATCAATGTAAAGCAACAATCATTTTTCATACTTTTGTCATCATACTGTACATTGATCTGGTTTCATCCAAATATCATCCAATTTCATGAGAAACGTGGTTGACTGTTTGTGACTAGGGTTGCACATTTTGGGGAATATTCAGAGGTGGAAACTTTCCATGTGAATTAATATATTGGAATTAATAAATATATGCAAATTAATATTAATACCGTTTAAATATAGATGTTTTTTTGCATTGGATATATCTACCATATCATATGGAGACAGAAACATAAACCTTTTACCTTATCATAAGTAGACATAATTGCTAATTATTAAATCATTCCAATAGAAATTTTAAAAAACGATTTTGTTACGAATTGAACTTTATTGAAATGAATTGACTCTTCACATGGGATGATTTCACTGAACAACAAAAGGGAATATTGAATGATCCCCAATGATCCATCACATCTCCCAAAAATGTTTTCAACATACATCTGTAAAATGATAGTCTAGAAACTAAAGCTTGGTTGTCTTCCTCTCAGGCTTCCATGTCTTCTCCACCTCTTGAACATCAGACTCTGAGGCCTCATCTTCACTGTCACTTTCCAATCTTGAGGATAGCTCGTTGTCAGGCTCAAAAAGCCAAACATTTGCTCGGATAGCCACCAATTTTTCAACCCTTGTATTGGTCAGCTTGTTGCATGCTTTGGTGTGTGTGTGTTCCCAAACAAGGACCAGTTGCACTCTGAGGCGGCTTATGTTGGTGAGAGTTGGAGAATGATGGAGGCAACAGGGGAAAGAGCCTCAGATCCACAAAGTCCCTTCCACCAGGTGGCTGATGAGATATGTTGGCACGAGTGCCATATTGCATCTCCATCCCAAAGCCCTTGCTTTGAAGTGTACTTCGCCAGACTGCCAAGAATCTTGCCTTCATCCAGGTCAAGGTGGTGAGACACGGTAGTGATGATACCGTAGGCCTTGTTGATCTCTGCACCAGACAGGATGCTCTTGCAGCATACTTGGGGTCCAACATGTACGCTGCGGCGTGTATGGGCTTCAGGCAGAAGTCTTTACACTTTTTGATGTGTTTCAGAACTGCAGTTTCCTCTGCTTGGAGCAACAGTGAAGTGGGCAGGGCAGTACGGATTTCTTCTCTTACATCTGCAAGCAGAGTCTGAACATCAGACAGGATGGCGTTGTCTCCCTCAATCCGTGCGAAGGCTACTGCTATAGGTTTCAGGAGTTTCAGGATGCTTACCACTCTCTCCCAAAATACGTCATCCATGAGGATCCTCTTGATGGGGTTGTCCATATCGGAAGACTGTGATATGGCCATTTATTGGAGAGAGTCCTTCCCCTCCAGGAGACTGTCAAACATGATGACATCACCACCCCAACGGGTGTTGCTGGGAAGCTTCAATATGGTGCTCTTATTCTTCTCACTTTGCTTGGTGAGGTAGATTGCTGCTATAACTTGATGACCATTCACATACATAACCATTTCCTTGGCTCTCTTGTAGAGTGCATCCATTGTTTTCAGTACCATGATGTCCTTGAGGAGCAGATTCAATGCATGAGCAGCACAGCCAATGGGTGTGATGTGAGGGTAGGACCAAGCAGCCTTCATGTTCGCAGCATTGTCTGTCACCATTGCAAATACCTTCTGTGGTCCAAGGTCATTGATGACTGCCTTCAGCTCATCTGCAATTTAGAGACTGGTGTGTCCGTTGTCCCTTGTGTCTGTGCTCTTGTAGAATACTGGTTGTGGGGTGGAGATGATGTAGTTAATTATTCCTTGCCCACGAACATTCAACCACCCATCAGAGATGATCGCAATACAGTCTGCTTTTTCTATGATTTGCTTGACCTTCACTAAAACTCTGTTGAACTCCACATCTAGCAAATGAGTAGATAAAGCATGTCTGGTTGGAGGAGTGTATGCTGGGCGAAGAACATTCAGAAATATTTTCCAATACACATTGCCTGTGAGCATCAAAGGTGAACCAATTGCATACACAGCTCGAGCAAGACATTCATCAGCATTTCTCCGACGAGGTTCCTCCATTGAGTCGGAAAAAAAAACCTTCTGATTCCAGGAGGACCATGAGCTGTTGCTATCGATAAGGTGTCCGATTCAACATTTTCAAACTTACCATACAGCATGTAGTCCTTGGCTCAGACGGTGATGTAGTGTAGGCTCAATATCATCTAATTAGTGTGCAAGATCTTGAGAATCCGCTGTACATGTGATGGAAGTGTGCACTGCACATGTGATGGAAGAATGCACTGTGCATGTAGAGGGTTGCAATTCCATTGGAATTGGGGATAGTTTAACCAAAATATGCCACAATACCTAGAATTGCCTTTTGTGTATCCCCAAAAAAAGGTTGACTGTTATAAGCTAACTTTTTTTGATGAATTTAAGCAAAATTCCCCAATTTCCAGGGCTTAACTTCCCATGGAACATTTCCGGAAAAATTCCTGAAATTTACCGGAAAGTTTCCAACCCTTTGCAACCCTATTTGTGACCTTTAATAACCACGAAGCGTAACACAATATGTTGATTAAACACACCAAGAATCTTACTGTATACTCTTTCGTATGGGTAAAGCTCAAAAATCATATCAATCTAATTTTATTCAGAATAAAATGCTTACTTACGAGCCCGTTAGTAACAATACAGAGTTAAGCGATTATAAAAAGAATAACATGAGGAAAAATGGTTTATATACAGGGAGTGACACTACCATATCAATTTGCAGGGGTGCGAGGTAATTGAGATAGATATGTACATAAAGGCAGAAGATCTAATAATAAGATTAAAAAAGGAACAGAGTAGCAGTGGCTTATGATGATTGTGAAAGTATATGTGGCTCAGAGGAGGCTAGTGGGAAGAGCTACAGATGGTCGGGCTCATTGTAATGGCTGGAATGGAATATAATGGAATGGTATCAAACACATCAAACATATGGAAACAACATGTTTGACTCCGTTCCATTGGTGTGTATGCGTGTGTGGCGTCAGTATGCGTTGTGTGTGTGTCTGTGTATATGTGTGTGTGTGCTTTTTGTTGTTGTTGTGAGAGTGTCAAGTGTAGTGTGAGGGTAGAGACTTGTGAGTGTGCATAGGGTCAGTGGAAAATAAGGTCAAACTCAATACAGATAGTCTGGGTAACCATTTGATGAACTATTTAGCAGTCTTATGGCTTGGGGATAGAAGCTGTCTCGGAGCCTGATGCTCCAGTACCATTTGCCGGACGCTACATCACTGGGGCCGAGCTCCCTGCCATCCAGGACCTCTATATCAAGCCGTGTCAGAGGAAGGCCCGAAGAATTGCCAGGCTTCAGCCACCCAAGTCATCGACTGTTCTTTCTCTGACACTTTTTTGGGCCTTCCTCTGAGCTACCTGCCATCCAGGACCTATACATCAAGCAGTGTCAGAGGAAGGCCCGAAAAATCTATATCAGGCAGTGTCAGAGGAAGGACCGTCATGCATTCTTCACGACTGTGCGGGTGTGTGTGGACATTGTTAAGTCCTTAATCATGTCGACCCACTCCACTACAGCCCTGTCGATATGGATGTGGGAGTGCTCACCCCCCTGTTTACTGTAGTCCACGATCAGCTCTTTGGTCTTACTGAGGTTGAAGGAGAAGTTGTTGTCCTGGCACCACACTGCCAGGTCTCTGACCTCATCCCTGTAGGCTTTCTCATCGCCGTCGGTGATCAGGCCTACCAACGTTGCGTCTTCAGCGAACTTGATGATGGTGTCGTGCATGGCCACGCAGTCGTGGTTTAACAGGGAGTACAGGAGGGGACTAAGCACTCACCAATGAGGGGCCCCCGTGTTGAGGGTCAGCGTGGTGTGTTGCCTACCCTCACCACCTAGCGGAGGCCCGTCAGGAACTCCAGGATCCAGTTGCAGAGGGAGGTGTTCAACACAG